>NC_053496.1:149233846-149533846 GCF_905171775.1 Rana temporaria
CTATCTATCTATCTCTCTATCCATCTGATTATCTATCTATATGTCTATCTGATTATCAATCTGTCTATCTGATTATCTATCTGTCTACCTATCTAATTATCTGTCTGGGTATCTATCTAGCTATCTATCTATCTGATTATCTGTCTATCTGATTATCTCTCTGGGTATCTATCTGATTATCTATCTATCTATCTATCTATCTATCTATCTATCTATCTATCTATCTATCTATCTTTCTTTCTTTCTATCTATCAGATACATAATCAGATAGATAGATAGATAGATAGATAGATAGATAGTGAATCTATCTATCTATCTGATTATCTGTCTAGCTATCTGATTATCTCTCTGGGTATCTATCTGAGTATATATTTGTCTATCTATCTATCGATCAGATAATCATATAGATAGATTATCTATCTATCTATCTGATTATGTATCTGATAGATAGAAAGAAAGAAAGATAATCTATCTATATGATTATCTGATCGATAGATAGATAGACAAATATATACTCAGATAGATACCCAGAGAGATAATCAGATAGCTAGACAGATAATCAGATAGATAGATAGATTCACTATCTATCTATCTATCTATCTATCTATCTATCTATCTATCTATCTATCTTTCTGTCTGTCTATCAGATTATCTATTTGACTACCTATCTAATTATCTGTCTGGGTATCCATCTATCGATCTATCAAATTATCAATGTGATTATATATCTATCTATGTGATTATCTATCTAGCTATCTATCTATCTAAGTATCCATCTGATTATCTATCTATCTGATTATCTATCTGTCTACCTATCTAATTATCTGTCTGGGTATCTATCTATCTATCTATCTATCTATCTGATTATCTATATATCTATCTGATTATCCATTGAATTATCTATGTATCTATCTATCTGATTATCTATTTATCTATTTATCTATCTATCTATCTATCTATCTATCTATCTATCTATCTAATAGATAGATAATAAGATAGATTATCTATCTGATTATCTATCTATCTATCTGATTATCTCTCAGGGTATCTATCTATCTGATTATCTATTTGTCTATCTATCTATCTATCTATCTATCTATCTATCTATCTATCTATCTATCTATCTATCTATTTATCTGATTATCCATTTATTTATCTCTCTGGGTATCTATCGATCTCATTAACTATTTGTCTATATCAGATAATCAGATAGATAGATAAACAGATAGATGAATAGATTATCTATCTATCTGATTATCTATTTGTCTATCTATCTATCTATATATCTATCTATCTATCTATCTATCTATCTATCTATCTATCTGATAATCAGATAGATAATAAGATATATTATCTATCTATCTATCTGATTATATATTTGTCTGTCTGTCTATCTATATATCTATCTATCTATCTATCTATTAGATAATCAGATAGATAGATAGATAGACAAATAGATACTCAGATAGATACCCAGAGAGATAATCAGATAGCTAGACAGATAATTAGATAGATAGATAGATAGATAGATAGATAGAAAGATAGATAATGATCTAGATAGATAGATAGATAATCAGATAGATAATCAGATAGATAGATAGATACATAGATAATCTATCTGATTATCTGTCTATCTATCTGATTATCTCTCTGGGTATCTATCTGAGTATATATTTGTCTATCTATATATCTATCTATATATCTATCGATCTGATTATATGAATATCTGATAGATAGATAGATAGATAGATAGATAGATAGATAGATAGACCAATATATAGATATAAGATAATCAGATAGATAGATAATCAGATGGATAATTAGATAGATAGATAGATAGATAATCACATAGATAGATATATAATCACACAGATAATCTATCTATTTATCTGATTATCCATTTGTTTATCTCTCTGGGTATCTATCGATCTCATTAACTATTTGTCTATATCAGATAATCAGATAGATAGATAAACAGATAGATGAATAGATTATCTATCTATCTGATTATCTATTTATCTATCTATCTATCTATCTATCTATCCATCTATCTATCTATCTATCTATCAGATAGATAGATAATAAGATATATTATCTATCTATCTGATTATATATTTGTCTGTCTATCTATCTATCTATCTATTAGATAATCAGATAGATAGATAGATAGACAAATAGATACTCAGATAGATACCCAGAGAGATAATCAGATAGATACCCAGAGAGATAATCAGATAGCTAGACAGATAATTAGATAGATAGATAGATAGATAGATAGATAGATAGAAATATAGATAATGATCTAGATAGATAGATAGATAATCAGATAGATATATAATCAGATAGATAATCAGATAGATAGATAGATAGATAGATAATCTATTGATTATCTGTCTATCTATCTGATTATCTCTCTGGGTATCTATCTGAGTATATATTTGTCTATCTATCTATATATCTATCTATATATCTATCGATCTGATTATATGAATATCTGATAGATAGATAGATAGATAGATAGACCAATATATAGATAGAAGATAATCAGATAGATAGATAATCAGATGGATAATTAGATAGATAGATAGCTAGATAGATAATCACATAGATAATTAGATAGATAGATAGATAGATAGATAAATAGATAAATAGATACTCAGAGAGATACCCAGAGAGATGATCAGATAGATAGATAATCTATCTATCGTTATATCTATCTGATTATCTATATATCTGATTATCTGAAATAGACAAATAGATAATCAGATAGATAGATAGATAGATAACCAGAGAGATAATCAGAGGCCGGGGTACTCGTTCTGTGAATCTGGCCCTTAGATAGATACTTAGATAGATAATCAGATAGATAGATAATCAGATAGATAGATAATCAGATAGATAGATAATTAGATAGATAGATAGATAGATAATTAGATAGATAGATAGATAGATAGATAGATAGATAGATAGATAGATAGATAGATAGATAGATAGATAGATAGATAGATAGACAAATAGATACTCAGATAGATACCCAGAGAGATAATCAGATAGATTATCTATCTATCTATCTATCTATCTATCTATCTATCTATCTATCTATCTATCTAATTATTTATCTATCTGATTATCTATCTATCTGATTATTGATCTATCTATCTCATTATTTATCTATATATCTCATTATCTATCTATCTATCTATCTCATTATCTATCTGTATACCTATCTAATTATCTGTCTGGGTATCTATCTATCTATCTATCTATCTATCTATCTATCTATCTATCTATCTATCTATCTATCTATCTATCTATCTATCTACCTGATTATCTATTTATCTGATTATCCATGTGTCTATCTATCTATCTGATTATCTATCTGATTATCCATCTATCTATCTATCTGATTGTCTATCTATCTGATTATCTATCTATCTGATTATCTATCTATCTGATTATCTATCTATCTATCTATCTATCTATCTATCTATCTATCTATCTATCTATCTATCTATCTATCTATCTGATTATCTATCTATATGTCTATCTGATTATCAATCTGTCTATCTGATTATCTATCTGTCTACCTATCTAATTATCTGTCTGGGTATCTATCTAGCTATCTATCTATCTGATTATCTGTCTATCTGATTATCTCTCTGGGTATCTATCTGATTATCTATCTATCTATCTATCTATCTATCTATCTATCTATCTTTCTTTCTTTCTTTCTATCTATCAGATACATAATCAGATAGATAGATAGATAATCTATCTATATGATTATCTGATCGATAGATAGATAGACAAATATATACTCAGATAGATACCCAGAGAGATAATCAGATAGCTAGACAGATAATCAGATAGATAGATAGATTCACTATCTATCTATCTATCTATCTATCTATCTATCTATCTATCTATCTATCTATCTATCTATCTATCTATCTATCTATCTATCTATCTATCTTTCTGTCTATCAGATTATCTATTTGACTACCTATCTAATTATCTGTCTGGGTATCCATCTATCGATCTATCAAATTATCTATGTGATTATATATCTATCTATGTGATTATCTATCTAGCTATCTATCTATCTAAGTATCCATCTGATTATCTATCTATCTGATTATCTATCTGTCTACCTATCTAATTATCTGTCTGGGTATCTATCTATCTATCTATCTGATTATCTATATATCTATCTGATTATCCATTGAATTATCTATGTATCTATCTATCTGATTATCTATTTATCTATTTATCTATCTATCTATCTATCTATCTATCTATCTATCTATCTATCTATCTAATAGATAGATAATAAGATAGATTATCTATCTGATTATCTATCTATCTATCTGATTATCTCTCAGGGTATCTATCTATCTGATTATCTATTTGTCTATCTATCTATCTATCTATTTATCTGATTATCCATTTGTTTATCTCTCTGGGTATCTATCGATCTCATTAACTATTTGTCTATATCAGATAATCAGATAGATAGATAAACAGATAGATGAATAGATTATCTATCTATCTGATTATCTATTTGTCTATCTATCTATCTATCTATCTATCTATCTATCTATCTATCTATCTATCTATCTATCTAATAATCAGATAGATAATAAGATATATTATCTATCTATCTATCTGATTATATATTTGTCTGTCTGTCTATCTATATATCTATCTATCTATCTATCTATCTATTAGATAATCAGATAGATAGATAGATAGACAAATAGATACTCAGATAGATACCCAGAGAGATAATCAGATAGCTAGACAGATAATTAGATAGATAGATAGATAGATAGAAAGATAGATAATGATCTAGATAGATAGATAGATAATCAGATAGATAATCAGATAGATAGATAGATACATAGATAATCTATCTGATTATCTGTCTATCTATCTGATTATCTCTCGGGGTATCTATCTGAGTATATATTTGTCTATCTATATATCTATCTATATATCTATCGATCTGATTATATGAATATCTGATAGATAGATAGATAGATAGATAGATAGATAGATAGACCAATATATAGATATAAGATAATCAGATAGATAGATAATCAGATGGATAATTAGATAGATAGATAGATAGATAGATAGATAATCACATAGATAGATATATAATCACACAGATAATATATCTATTTATCTGATTATCCATTTGTTTATCTCTCTGGGTATCTATCGATCTCATTAACTATTTGTCTATATCAGATAATCAGATAGATAGATAAACAGATAGATGAATAGATTATCTATCTATCTGATTATCTATTTATCTATCTATCTATCTATCCATCCATCCATCCATCTATCAGATAGATAGATAATAAGATATATTATCTATCTATCTGATTATATATTTGTCTGTCTATCTATCTATCTATCTATTAGATAATCAGATAGATAGATAGATAGACAAATAGATACTCAGATAGATACCCAGAGAGATAATCAGATAGATACCCAGAGAGATAATCAGATAGCTAGACAGATAATTAGATAGATAGATAGATAGATAGATAGATAGATAGATAGATAGATAGATAGATAGATAGATAGATAGAAATATAGATAATGATCTAGATAGATAGATAGATAATCAGATAGATATATAATCAGATAGATAATCAGATAGATAGATAGATAGATAGATAGATAGATAGATAGATAATCTAGACAAATAGATAATCAGATAGATAGATAGATAGATAACCAGAGAGATAATCAGAGGCCGGGGTACTCGTTCTGTGAATCTGGCCCTTAGATAGATACTTAGATAGATAATCAGATAGATAGATAATCAGATAGATAGATAATCAGATAGATAGATAATTAGATAGATAGATAGATAGATAGATATATAGATAATTAGATAGATAGATAGATAGATAGATAGATAGATAATCAGATAGATTGATAATCAGATAGATGGATAGATAATCAGATAGATAGATAATCAGTTAGATTATCTATCTATCTGATTATCTTAACTGATTATCTATCTATCTATCTCATTATCTATCTATCTGATTATCTATATGTCTACCTATCTAATTATCTGTCTGGGTATATATCTATCTATCTATCTGATTATCCATTTGTCTATCTATCTGATTATCTATCTGATTATCTAACTATCTGATTATCTATCTGATTATCTATCGGTCTATCTATCTGATTGTCTATCTGATTATCTATCTATCTGATTATCTATCTATCTGATTATCTATCTACCTCTATGATTATCTGATTATCTGTCTATATATTATCTATATATTTGATTATCTATATATTTGTCTATCTCTCTATCTATCTGATTATCTATCTGTCTAGTTGATTATCTGTCTATCTGATTATCTATCCATCTGTCTGTCTGTCTGTCTATCAGATTATCTATCTGTATGGCCCCATACACACGAGAGGATTTATCCGCGGATACGGTACAGCGGACCGTATCCGCGGATAAATCCTCTCGAGGATTTCCGCAGATTTTTATGCGATGGCGTGTACACACCATCGCATTGAAATCCGCGCGGAAATCCTCTGGCGATGACGTGTCGCGCCGTCGCCGCGATTACGACGCGGCGACGGGCGCGATGCTGTCATATAAGGAATTCCACGCATGCGTCAAATCATTACGACGCGTGCAGGGAATCCCTTTGGACGGATGGATCCGGTGAGTCTGTACAGACGAGCGGATCCGTCCGTGGGATCCGATTCCAGCAGATAGATATGCTGTGCATGTCGACAAATATTTATCTGCTGGAATTCAGAAATATCCGCGGATAAATATCCGCCGGAGTGTACACACCATAGAATCTATCCGCAGAAACCCATTCGATGGGATTTATCTGCGGATAGATTCTATCGTGTGTATGGGGCCTATATCTGATTATCCATCTGTCTACCTATCTAATTATCTGTCTGTTTATCTATCTATCTGATTATCTGTCTATCTGTCTGATTATCTCTCTGGGTATCTATCTATCTGATTATCTATGTGTCTATATCAGATAATCAGATAGATAGATAGATAGATAATATATCTATCTGATTGTCTATCTATCTATCTATCTATCTATCTATCTATCTATCTGATTATCTATCTATCTGATTATCTATCTATCTTATTATCTGTCTATCTGATTATCTATCTATCTGATTATCTGATATAGACAAATAGATAATCAGATAGATAGATACCCATAGAGATAATCAGATTGAGAGATACCTAGATAGATAGATAGATAGATAGATAGATAGATAGATAGATAGATAGATAGATAATCAGATAGATAGATACTGTAGATAATCAGATAGATAGATAATCAGATAGATAGATAGATAGATAATCTATCTGATTATCTATCTATCTGATTATCTACAGTATCTATCTATCTGATTATCTACAGTATCTATCTATATGATTATCTATCTATTTATCTATCTATCTATCTATATAAGTATCTATCTATCTGATTATCTCTATGGGTATCTATCTATCTATCTGATTATCTGATATAGACAAATAGATAATCAGATAGATAGATACCCATAGAGATAATCAGATAGATAGATACTTATATAGATACATAGATAGATAGATAGATAGATAGATAGATAGATAGATAGATAGATAGATAGATAGATAGATACTGTAGATAATCAGATAGATAGATAATCAGATAGATTATCAATCTATCTGATTATCTATCTATCTATTTATCTGTATATCTACCTATCTATCTATCTATCTATCTCTCTATCTGTCTCTGTCCTATCCAATCTATCCCTCTGTCTGTCTGCAGGTCACATTGTCTGCGAGTGACGTTGGGGGGGGGGGGGGTTGGGGTTTTGTTTGTTTGTGGCTTGTGCTAATTGACCCTGTAATTGTGTGAAGGTGTACTTATGATAACGTGTATTGTAAGTTAGCAGACAGCCAGTCTGGGAAACGTAAAGGTCATGTGTATGAGTCAACGGCTGTAGTTAATTAGCTCATGAAAATTAGATCAGGTCTCGGAGTCAGCTTGTCTGCTAAGAGATGTATTGAGAATGATGTGTATTGGGGCTCGTTAGGTAACCATTGTGTGATGTTGTGGGTGGATCCGGGTCATTGTTCAGTATTCTGAAGTGTATAAAAAAGGACTGTTTCCTTCCAATAAATTCATTTCTGCTTGAACCTAAAAACAGAGCTGTGTCTCGTTATTAGGGAGGAATTATTATTATGGGTCTCATTCGCCTGACTGTGGAGTGTCGGTAGCTGCCTTGTGTTCAGAAAGGGAATATTCTAAACGGCTTTTACCCCTTTCGTATTTGGGATGCCGTTACAGCATGTAATCAAGATTCCCACTCCAGAAAACAGCCAAAATAAATCCGATCTTTAGGCAGTAACTCTCGTCCAATAACAAACAGGAATCATCTCTTTTAGCTGTATACAGAAACCTGCTGTATACAGCTAAAAGAGATGATTCCTGTTTGTTATTGAACAAGAGTTACTGCCCAAACATTGGATTTGTTTTGGCTGTTTTCTGGAGTGAGAATCTTAATTACATGCACATAGTGATCCTCCGTTATAGGGGATCATAGCAAGCTGGTAAGAAGTAATTTCTGCTGATTGGTGGAGGATTCATCACGTTTTTGGACACGATAGTTTATATTATAAGAAAAAAAGGGGAGCTGCGCTAAACATGTGAGTATGCCTTATCACAAGGTCATATAAGTCCAATAAAAAAAGGTGAAGACACTACAAAAAAAGTCCACAGCGTGTCCAATCTATAATGTTAATCCTGCTGCCAAGGTGAAAAAATCTGGAGCCATCACCCAATAAGAAATGCTGACCCTTACCAGAATTTCAGATCCTAACGGATCAAGTAGTGTAGAAATTGCCAAATCAAATGGATAGCAGCACAGCTTGCCTCTTGATTGGATCCTCCAAAGGGTCACCAGTCCACCGACGGAGCAGCCAAGAAAAATAATAAAAATGCTAGCATAGTGTAAATCTGTGCAATGATTAACACATACAGGACATTCCCCAGTGAGTGATGGACAAAACAGTGTGCAATAGACCAAGAAACCACCACCGATGAACACACTGACCCTTACCAGAGCCTTTGATCCCTAGGGATCAGGTAAAGCAGAGGGGATGAACCAGCATGGAAAAACGGAGCTTCTCTAAAGTACTATCCTCAAGTCGCCAATGTACACCAGAATGTTCATAGGGAGATAGAACTCACAATAGTGTGATACCACATAAAAAATTGAATAAAAGTAAGCAAACAGACTTACAATAGCGAAGTATAAAAACAGCATGAATGAAAGCCGGCTGGCATGTCAGAACGGATTCGTCCTCAGCGTGCGGTGACGTCAGCACGTCGCCTCCCGACGTTTCGTCTAAGATAGACTTGATCACGGGAATGAGGAGACGTTCTGCGTCACCGCATATGAACACAAGGGGGGTGGAATCAGCACCAGACACAAGTCTCGAACGGCCGCATATCCGCCATTTTAACTGTGGGAAAAAGTAAGGGAAAACTTCCAAGTATTGAAAAGCATGGAAACAAAGCAGGTGAGTACTGAGGGCTGTTACTACATGACTGAACACTACCTGAAGCAGAGAATGGTATCTCTAGGGAAAGGGACATAAAGGAAACATCAGATAAATGGACTTGTATCCGCCGTTTGAAACTCATGTCTGGGCAAGCAATTATAACAATGCCACAACATAAAGAAAAACAAGATATTAACGCAAATCCATGAACAGCGTATTGAAATATGCATAAATATCTAGAACATTGATGTATCAGTTCCTATACATATAAATATAAACAATCTCAGCCCATATTATGAGCGAAATATAAAAGTCAAAAAATAATTTAAAGGGGAATTAACCAGATTAATGGAAGCATCCAATGGTATGGATATGTATATACATACCACCAAAAAAACACCAAGAAAAAAATCTAAAAGTGAAAAATAGAAAAAATACGCAAAAATAAGATAAAAAGTATGGATAAGTTATTAAAAAATAACTACATAGAGATACGCATCCTAGGAGTTGTCAATAAAACAATTAACATCTACCTCTATGTTTAGACGATATGGTTCATAGCACTTAAGCGTATGAACCCACATCATCTCAGTTCTGGAAATGCTCCTCACCAGGTCACTACCTCTCCAGTGGGCCTGGAATTTTTCTATCCCCAAAAAGATGGTACCTGTAGGGTCCTTATTGTGGGCCAACAAATAAGAAACAGAGTGGTTGGGAAAACCACTATAGATGTTAGCCAAATGTTCGTTCAAATGTATTTGTAGGGAACGCTTAGTTCTGCCCACATATTGAAGCCCACAAGGGCATTGGAGTAGATCAACGACTCCCGTGGTGGAGCACGTAATGAATGATTCAATTTGAAAATTCTTGGATGTTTGGTTAGAACTGAAACTGGTGTTTTTTTTGGGGGGTACGGTTATTAACCGCACAAATTTGGCACCTCCCACATTTAAAAAAACCCACAAGTCCAGACAAAAACATGGATGGAATTCTAGGTGGATCCAACACGTTAGGTGCCAGTCTATCCTTCAAAGATGATGAGCCCCTAAACACCACCCAGGGTTTATCAGGTAAAATGGCATTCAAGACCTTGTCACTTTTTAGAACATGCCAATGCTTGGCCATAATATGCTTAACGTTGGCATGTTGACAGGAATAGTCAGTTATAAAAGGGGTTTTGAAACACCCCACCGGATCACATTGGGGTTTGGGCCGAAGTAGATCCTCCCGATTGGTATTAGTTACCGACTGTAGTGTATCTACAAGGGAGCTGCGGCAATAGCCCTTTTCTATGAAACGTTCAGTCAGGACACCAGCCTGGCTAAAGAAGGTGTTATGTTCACTACAATTCCTCCTAAGGCGGAGGAATTGCCCCTTGGGTACAGCCTTAAGCCATGTGGCATGATGACAGCTATCACATGGGATAAAGGAGTTCCTGTCTGTGGTTTTAAAATAAGTTGATGTAAGAAACCTATTGCTTTCAACAGAAATGACCAAGTCCAAAAAATTAATTTTCTCCTTACTGGCCTCATAATTGAGAACTATACCTCTGTTGTTAGAATTAAGGAATGTCATGAAACAAGACAATTCCTCCTCGGAGCCACTCCATAGGAGGAGGATGTCATCAATGTATCTGGCCCACAGCAGAATCTGGGGCCTAGAAACAACATCGACGACATCCTCCTCCCACTTGGCCATAAATAAATTTGCCAAGCTGGGGGCATATTTGGCCCCCATGGCAACACCTCTGTCTTGCCTATAGTACTGCCCATCATGCCAAAATGTTGGTGTCTAAAAAGACAACGTCCCACTGAGTATGGAGTTCTGCTATGGTTAAATTCTTTAGCCTCATAAAGAGGCCTCCCAGGTCACTGTCACCCTCTATATTGAATTATATTTAATGGTCAATACTAATATATTAATTCTAATTTCACGTTCATCACCTTTTGAATTAAGGGAATCGTTCATTTTATGTCAGTTGAAAGAAGTTTATTATTGTTTATCACTAACTTAATAATAATTTTTTTTCGGTGATTTATTTTTCCAAATTTAATATTTATATCACAAGGTTAGGGGGTCAGCGCGATTTATTTTCCATGCTTTTTCTTGTATTTTTTGTTTACATGCTAATCGCAGCTCCCAACTGAATAGCTGCGACTTGGTTTTGCAGCTATTCTTTTTCAATTACTTCTAGCGCAGTTTTTCCAATTTTTCAAACTCCCTCTGATTGGCTGCTGAAGGGGAACACCCAGAACACCTTGACCTGACTGCTGCCACCCTCGGCCTGGAATGATAGCCACACCCCAGACAACAATAGTGGTCACTCGCAGTACAGCCATGGCTGGAACAGAGGCCCAAATTTAGTGAAAAAACATACAGTCTGAGCCAACTAACTCTCAGACTACCCTCTAAATTTATATCAGCGCCAGCTAAAAAGTAGCAGGCCGCTACATTTACTATCTCCAGGTCAGGTGTAAATTCTGAAACAAGTTAAATACATGTTGCCTGTGCATGAAAGATAAAGGTGCCTCTAAGTGCAGTGGTTAAAAGATTTATTACAGACGTTTCAGAGCATCCAGGTCTGACGAAGGAGCTGTGCATGCCCTGAAACTCATTACCGCCCACCACCTTCACCTGATGTTGCATTCCAACTTGGTTCCAGAACCTAGGCTGCCTCATGGCATCTTCAGATCCTTGTCAATCCATGTCACCAGAGACTCTGACAGCTGCACGACGGTTCTCAAATCATTATGGCCCAGATTCACAAAGGAGATACGACGGAGTATCTCAGATACTCCGTCGTATCTTTTAGAGTATCTATGCGACTGATTCATAGAATCAGTTACGCATAGATATCCCTAAGATCCGACAGGTGTAATTGTTTTACACTGTCGGATCTTAGGATGCAGTACCGCGGGGGGAGTTTGCGTCGTAAACCAGCGTCGGGTATGCAAATTAGGAGTTACGGCGATTCACAACGGTTTTTCACGTTCGCTATGTCGCTGCTAGTCTAGTTTCCCGTCGCAAAGTTAGTCTTCATTTTGGGTGCCTTAACTTTAGTCAGCAAACGTATACGCCGCCGCACTTCTACCTGAATCTGGCCCTATATGCCTTTGGGCCAGATTCACGTAGAGCGGCGCAAATTAAGTTACTCCAAACGTATGTCATTTAAGTTACGGCGCCTTCATTTTGTGTCGTAAGTGCCGTATCCACAGCGCATTTGCGCCCAAATTTGCGCCAGCGTAACTTAAATCCCGAGGCGTAAGGCGGGGTTATTGCAAGTGGGAAGGAAGTGGGCGTGCTCCATTGTAATGAGCCGTGACCCCATGCAAATGAAGGGCCGGCCGTACTGTGCATGCGCGCACGAATCTGCACCTCACTGGGCATGTGCAGAACTCAGCTTGGCGCAATCAGTGAGATAGGTAAAAGGCCAAGCGTACTTAGTTTGAGAATCGCCCTGTGTATAAATAGCCCCAGACAAACACACTTCCCTTGCAAAAGTACATCCCTGTGTTCCCCTTTCCTAAAGCAAGTTGCTTTTGCTCTGTCGTCTGTTGGTGTGTGTTGGTGAGTTTAGTGTTAGATAAAAGATTTGGAGGAGTAGTAGAGTGTAGTAGCTGTGTTTTTTTTCTGAATGTATTTTCTGTTTGTTTTTTTAGGTGTTTGTTTTTTCTGATTGTTTTTTTTCTGAGTTTTTTTTCTGTTTGTTTTTTAGGTGTTTGATTTTTCTGATTGTTTTTTCTGATTGTTTTTTTCTGATTGTTTTTTCTATTTGTTTTTTCGGTGTTTGTTTTTGAATTTGTATTAGCTGTCTGCTTGTGTGGTTTGATTTTTGTGTGTGTTTGTTCTCTGAGTATTTTTGTTTGTTTGTTGTGTGAGTATTTGTGTTTGTATTTTGTTGGTGCTGAGTGTTGGGTGTTATGGCACCGAAGCACAGGAAGCTGAATTTTTTAATCAGAGAAAAGCAGATACTTGCTAGGGCCATCACCCGTTTCGGGCGTTATTTGCATGGCCCTGAGAGCCGGAACACCAACCCGGCCAGGAGGAAGGAGATCATTAAGAAAATTACTGATCAGATCAATGCGGCGGGGGGGGGGAGGGGGAGACAAGGACCCCCAGTGGGATTCAAAAGAAGATCAACGATCTTAGGAGCCTGGTCCGGAAAAAGATGGCCAAAATAAATGCCCATGCCATGTCCGTCAGGCTGACTGAGGAGGAATGGGCAGTTGCCGGTGTTTCCATAGCCAGCAGGTGGTGGGCCTGCCTGGCTTTCAATCTGATTCTCCTGTGAGGACAGGTAATTTTTGGGTTTTTCTATCTGGTGATTAGCATGTGTGGGTGGGGGAAGGGAATATGTGCCAAGTGTGTGGATCCTCCAACCTGTGAATGTTTTGTGTCCTCCACAGATGGCCAGGAGATTGCTGGGCCATCAGGCCAGGAGGTTGCTGGGCCATCAGGCCAGGCTGCACCATCCCCAGGACAACAGGCTGCAGAAGAGCCCAAAAAATGGCAGGAGTCCACGGGGGAGGGGAGTGGCCACACCTCCCCTCATGAGGAGGTTGAGGGGGGGAGGATGAGGGGGGGAGGATGAGGGGGGGGGGTGAGGGGGGGAGGATGAGGGGGGAGGATGAGGATGAAGATATGGAGATTGCCAGGTAAATCCTTTTGGCTTTGGATGTGGTTCCCCCTGAGGCTACCCCTGAGGCTGGCAGCAGTCAGGCCTCAATCGGGGGTAGCCCCTCCCACTCCTCCCCCAACAGGCCTCCCCACAAGGGTCTCTCTCTCCCCTCCTCCCAGGCCACAAGACTCAGCTGCAGGCAGGCTACCCATAAGACCAGGGGGGTGGCCGAGTGTCTGCCGGCTAATCTGCAGAGGGACCATGGCCGGCAGACCCGCCATCTGGGTCAGATCAACCAGACTCTGACCCAGATAGAGGACAGCCTGGGCTCAATTAAGGAGTCACTCACTGATGTGGCCACAAACTCCTTGGCGGTCATCACATGCATTTGTGACCTGCAGACCGCCACAACAGGCGTGGAGGTGAGTGCCCTGACCCAGGCTGTCCAGGACAATACCCGGGCTGTCCAGGCCAATACGGCTGCCCTCACTCTGGGTCTGAACAGAATTGCAGTGGCCTTGGAGGGCAGGCCAGCAGGACAGTCACCAGGGGAGGCTCCTCCTTCCCCTGCTCACCCCCCCAGGAGTCTCCCCTGGTTGGCCGTGGCCAGCCCAGGCGTAGCTCACGCCACCGCCGTTAAGTTTTGGGGTACTTTTGTATTTTTATTTATTTTTTATTATACTGTACTTATGATTTGTTTTATGTGTGTGAATGATGTATGAATGTGGGGGTGGCATTCCTGATTAAATAAGGGTGTCACCCTCAGTTTTGGTGGAGTAGGGATCCCCAGGACCAGGGAGAAGTTATCCCAGGTCCATGTGAATGGTGTATGAATGCACAGTGAGATAATTGGAGCCGTGGCGTGGCGTTCCTGCTCCCAAGTACCATTGGGGGTACTTGAATCTAATCCAATTAGATGTGCATGTGATGTGTCTGTGCTAGGGACCACAGTGGGTGTGCATGCATGCATTCTCATTGTGCCATGATTAATGTGTGTGCTTACTGTGCAAAGATGCATTCTGCGAGGAGTCTCCTGACTGCTGTTCCCTCAGAAGAGGGGGTACCCTCGGTTACTAAAGTCACTAGTATAGTTATGAGCATGGATGCCCCTGGCATGTTGGCATACAGATTGTTGTCCTGCAAGTGTGTGTGCTCAGCTCTTCCTTAATGGTGTGGCTTTAGCTGACATTTACACGGCTGGTGTAAAGTTAGGGCACCTTTTATAAAGTGTAATTTTACACCATGAAACTAGCAGATGTGCACAGGGCATAATCTACGCCGCACACACTTAATTTTGTGGATCGCCTTATCTCCCTCATTTGCATCTTTGCCTATGAAAACAGTGTTGTGTCTAGCGTATTTTGCGCTCGAAGAAGCACCAGTGTGAATTTTTTTAAGGTAGGATAGAAATAATGGATTTCAGGCGTATCTCGTTTTGAAGATACGGCGCAAAGATACGCGCGGCGCATTTTTCAATTGCGCCGCGCATCTCGAGTTAAGTCGGCGTAAGTGCTTTGTGAATCTGGCCCTTTGTGCCTGTAATAAATCTTTTAACCATTGCACTTAGAGGCGCCTTTCTCTTTCCTTTACGACTCTCCAGAGCTGCTTCTTCTCTACAAAGCTCTGCCTTCAGTTACATCTCTCCACTGCTACAAAGGATCGGATATCCAGCCTCACCGAGCACCCTCATCGCTCCCTCTTTTCTATGTTCCCTGTGCTGCTTTTGAGATTTATGCAGTGACAAATATTTGCGACACTTTTTGGAGAAGAATATTTTCAAAAGCTTTTCCGAGTAGCTAGAGATATAAATTCCATTGACAGATTCACCAGAACAAAAACACAACAGGATTTTAGTTAATAGTCTGTTTTTATTGATGCATGGTGTTACACAAGTGAAACAAAAACATTATTTAAAAGAGGCTGGTGAGACCGGGATACCATGGTCTAAGAAGTTTACAGACCATATGAATAATGGCTGAACTCAATTCATAGACTTTTTAGGAAGCAGCCACAAGGGGGCTACACTTTTGTTTTAACTAGGAATGTTAGGATAAAAAAAAGCACAAATTCAGCATTATATACAAGCTAACACTACCTACTTTAGAGCAGGTCAGTAAAATCACCAACTTTACAAATAGTGTTTACTACCTATCTTGCTCTTGATGTATTATGTATAACCTTCAAATGCCACTCTTTGTGGGCAACAGTTTCTGGATAGACTCAAACACCTCTCTCCCTAGCTACTATAAAATAAAAACATTTTAGATGCTATACTTACATTATGTCTGGTGCTCATTACTCTTCTCCACAACTAGATGTCACGACTTCTCTGGGTTGAATGACAGCCCCAGGGTGTGTGTCAGCAATGGCAGCCTGGGTTTATTGCACTACAGAGCACCTGATACCGGGTGGGGGCCTATAATATCATCCGACCACCCCAAAGAAGTAGGGGTTATTCTACTTGTAGCTGAGCCATTATGAGTGCCAAATACACGTGAAAAAAAAACCACAAGGGTTTATAACCCCTTTAAGCTTTCCTCTACAGTATGTACAATAAACGCTTTTATTTACTTAAGTAAAACTTTTATTAAAAAAAAGGAAAACAAGAGTTTTGCTTTAATTTGTTTGTCACTTATGTAATATCCATCTAAATATACTAGTCAATTCAATCTAACCCTCCTCCATAGATGTTCCCTTCCATAAATGGTGTGGGAAAGATAGCATGGACACACTAAGAGAGAAAAGATTATTTTTTTTTCTCTTGAGTCGCACAATTAACAAAACACATTAGCACAATTAACAATAGTTACACACTGGCTTTTGTTTCTTGCTCATACATCATGGGACACAGAGCCTTAATTACTTAATGGGTTATGTAGTCACTACAGGTGATTGGACACTGTCAAACCCAATAAGAATTGAGTTCCTTCCCTATATAACCCCTCCCAAATGGAGAATACCTCAGTTTTTTTGCCAGTGTCTAAGGTGGTTGGTTACGTTGAACATTTGCCAAGAAGAAAAAAGCTCTTTTGATGGTCTTCTGCTGAGGCCTAGGAGCTATAACCAGATCCATGCCTCGGGCTGATATCAAAAGTCTAAGATGGGTGGTGCTCAGGCCTCATGTAAAGAAGAAACAAGGTTTGCCTGTAATGTCTCTCTGCGGAGGTGTGGGCTCTGGGATCCAGGCTTTGGTGTATTAAAGCAACTGTGGCACAAAAAGTTTCTGGCATAGTCTTCTACAGGTCCAGGTATGAGGTTCCTCTAAGTGGGAACGCATGGTAAACCTGAAGCTTGGCACAACTTTACCCACCGTGATGGGTGAAGGCTGGATCTGCTATTTCAGTAGCTTTCCTGTCTTACCTGGTTTTCACCACTAGAAGGAGTAAGTTACATAACTGGTGTATTCTTACAAAGCCATACAGGAACACGCTCAGTGAAGTCGGTCAAATTATACACCACTCATCTCCTCCACAGCAGGCTCTGCCACAAAACAAGTACAGGGGTCCCCCGAAGCCCCCCAGTGGTCTGCTCTCCTTCCTCGTTCACCCTAACGCTGCCATGACGGTCGGTACGCATGCGCTGGGAGTGCGTTTTGACTGTCCAATAGGCAGAGGAGAGGGGAGGTTATGGTTGCTCATGCCTCTTGGCGCCTGTGTACAGACGCCAAGAGGCTTGTTTTAAAAGCCCAGCACGCCAGAGCCTTCTGTAAATTCCTGTGGGCTGTAAGTATTCCTGTGGATTGAACCAGGCAAACCTAAGACACCTATTCAGCATCAGGTTGTGCAGTGAGCTAATATTGTGTATTGTAAGACTATAGCACAACAGTGATTGCATTTTGTTGTAGTACTTCTGATTTGAAGTACAGGATTGTCTCCCAGAAGAGGTACAAGGGCTAGTAAAAGAGGCACTGGGAGATCCCCGCTTATGGCTAAGGATTCTGAGCATGCCTGCAGTTTACCATCCCCCTCTGTCAGTCTGGTAGCAGCCTCACAGTATGATCATGTGCCCCTGTCTGGTTTTGCAGCTTCTCCTATGGCAGCTCCTGTATACATCACTGAGGACGCTTTAAAAGTTGCTTTGGATGGCTTAAAAGGAAGGATTGCTACTATAATCGCAACCTCCTTAAAAAGGTGGCAGAAAATGGGGTAGATTCCCCCTTCATCTGCTCTGGCTCTCTCATCAGATGAGCATTCTGAGGGTGAAAATCCCTTTCTGGAGATGAGGATCAGGTGCAGTCTTGAGGACTCAGAGGATGAAAAGATTCCTTCTACCACCCAGTCGCTAAAGATGCAGGTGCAATATTATGCAGAGATGGTGCATGCCACTTACAAATTGCCTCCTGTTGAAAGCTTCCATGTCCTCCGTTCCCTTCTTGGGATCTCGGAAATCCCCACAGACTGCATGCTCCTTTTCAGTTCATCCCTTCCTGGATAAACTGATGTATGATGACTGGGTTCACCCAGATAAACTGTTTTCTCTTAAGCAATTTTCGCTCCTTTATCCCATGGAGGAAGATTTCACTAAGAAAAGGGGGGTACCTGCTATAGATGCAGCTATTTATTGTGCAAACAAAAGCCTGACCTGTCCTACTGTATAGACAATGCTCAGGGCTTTAAGAACCCAACTGATAAAAAACTGGAATCTTTATTAAAAAGCCTCCTCCTCTACAGTATGGCCAGTGCTGTAGTACAACCTGCAGTTGCAGCGATTTGCATATGTCAGTTCCTCAAGGAACAAATTAAGCAGATGGTTAACCTCCTACCTACAGAGGAGCTTGAGGTTTATGAGGACCTTCCTAAGGCCCTGTGTTTTATGGTTGATGCGATTATGGACTCTGTTCAGCAAGCATCCCGCTTGAATCTCCTGCTGGTCAACATGCGCAGGTCCCTTTGATTGAAACATTGGGAAGCCAAGGTTTCTTGAAAAAGATACTTGGCGGCGTTCCCCTTTGGTGGAGGACACCTGTTTGGGGATGATTTGGATAAATACATCCAAAAGATTACCGGAGGCAAGTCTACTCTGTTTCCAGCTAAAAAGAAGAGTAAACGTCCTTCATTTAGGCGTTCTCTTTCCCCAGCCCCTGGAACCTAATTTTCCAGGCAGTGGCGACGGCCTCCCCAGTCTAATACTAGGGGAAAGGCCCAGAGCCAAGCCCAAGGGCAGAAAAGGACTTGCAGTTTAAAATCTTCCAAACAGAACCCCAAAACTTCCCTATGAAGGGGCGCCCCGCTCAGCCGAGTGGGGGGAAGGCTGCTGCAATTTGCAAACGCCTAGTGGGAAGAAGTTCAAGACAAATGTATCATTTCCACGTTGTCCTCAGGCTACAAGTTCAGAGAACTTGCGCCCACCCCGTTTTCTGAGATCAAGAATTGCCAAAGATCCAGAAAAAATAAGACCTTTGTTTTTGGCCTTGGAACGCCTGTTGTCACAAGGGGTAATCAGAGTTAGCGCCAGAAGATCAGGGCTCAGGGTTTTACTCAACCTTTTCATGGTTCCAAAAGCAAACGGGGATGTCAGTCCTATTCTAGATCTGAAAAAACCTGAATCAGTTTCTGAACATCCACTCCTTTCGCATGGAGTCTGTCCGTTGAGTTGTCTCATCCCTCCAGGGAGGAGAATTCCTGGAATCAATAGACATCAGAGATGCATATCTACATGTGCCAATATTCCCCACTCACCAAAGATTTCTAAGGTTTTCGGGGATCAGCGCCACTTTCAGTTTGTGCCCTCCCTTTTGGTCTGGCTACTGCACCTGGAGTGTTCACGAAAAATACTAGCCCCAACCCTGGCAAGGCTGAGGTCATGGGGCACAGCAGTAATAGCCTATCTGGATGATCTGTTGATCATAGATCAGTCCTCTACACGCTTGGACCACAATGTGCACAGCACAGTGGAGTATTTAGGGTACCTAGGCTGGGTCCTCAATCTGGAAAATCCTCCTTACAGCCTCAAAAAAGGCTGGAATATTTGGGCATGATTATAGACATGTCCCAAAGCAGGGTATTACACCCCAAGCCAAAGGCAAAAGCTATAGGAGACTTGTTCTGAGTGATAAAGGCAAAAAGAAAGCCTTCCATCCGTCTATGCATGAAATTATTAGGAAAGATGGTAGCCTCATTCGAGGCTGTCCCTTATGCCCATTTTAACTCAAGGCCATTGCAGGGCAGAATTCTGTCCGCTTGGAACAAAAAGGTTCAGGCCCTGGACCTTCCAATGATCTTATCTCCAAAGGTTCGCCAGAGCCTCAATTGGTTGTTGCTCCCCCAAAATCTATCAAAAGGAAGATCCTTTACTCCGGTTATCTGGTAAATGGTAACCTCAGACGCCAGCCTTTTGGGCTGGGGGGCAGTTCTGGAAGAGGCATTTGCCCAGAGGAAGTGGTCCAGAGCTAAAAATCTCCGACCCATCAACATTCTGGAGATTCGGGCAATTCATCTGGCCCTCAGAGTCTGGTCTTACAGACTGCAGGGTTGTCCTGTTCGGATACAGTCCGACAATGCTACAGCTGTGGCCTATATCAATCACCATAGGGGCACCAGAAGTCTGGATGCTCAAAGAGAGGTGAATCACATCTAGTCCTGGGCAGAAAGGCAGATTCCTTGCTTGTCCGCTGTCTTCATTCTAGGGGTAGAAAATTGGCAGGCGGATTTTTTAAGCTGCCAGCAACTGAGTCCAGGAGAATGGTCTCTACACCCCGACATGTTTCAAGTCATATGTCAGAAATGGGGTACCCCAGATGTGAATCTGTTGGCTTCCAGGTTCAACACAAAACTGGACAACTTTGTGTCAAGGACAAGAGATCCTTTTGCTCAAGGGTCGGATGCCCTGACAATTTAGTGGGATCAATATTCTGTGATTTATGCGTTCCCTCCAGTTCCGCTTCTCCCACGATTCCTTCAGAGAGTCAAGAGGGAAGGAAAGCCAGTGATTTTGGTCACCCCGGCTTGGCCCAGGAGACCCTGGTACGCGGAAAACGTAAAAATGGCAGAAGGAAGACCTTGGGTTATCCCACTACGCTCGGACCTACTGTCGCAAGGTCCAATATTCCATCCTGCCTTACAAAGTCTAAATTTGACGGTTTGGCTGTTGAGACCCACATTCTGAGAAAACATGGGCTCTCAGGCCCAGTCCTATCCACTCTGGTTAATGCTAGGAAGATGGCCTCCAGGCTCATCTACTACAGAATCTGGAAGGCATATGTTTCCTGGTGTGAACCCAGAAGATGGGATCCTAAGAAGTATGTCATTAATAGGATTCTTGCATTTCTTCAGTTGGGCTTAAAAATGAGGTTGGCCTTGAGCACTATCAAGGGCCATATTTCGGCCTTGTTGGTATTCTTTCAAAGACCGCTTGCCTCTCATTCCCTAGTCCGGGCCTTTATTCAGGGAGTGCTACGCTTGAATCTGCTGGTTAAGTCTCCCATGTGCCCATGGGATTTGAATTTGGTATTGTCTATTTTACAGAAACTACCTTTTGAACCATTACACCATGCTTCTTTGAGGCCCCATACACACGATAGAATTTATCCGCGAATACGGTCCAGCGGACCGTTTCCGCGGATAAATCCTCTCGAGGATTTCGGCGGATTTTCATGTGATGGAGTGTACACACCATCGCTTTGAAATCCGCGCCGAAATCCTCTGGCGATGACGTGTCGCGCCGTCGCCGCGATTATGACGCGGCGACGTGCGCGACGCTGTCATATAAGGAATTCCACGCATGCGTCTAATCATTGCGACGCATGCGGGGGATCCCTTCGGACGGATGGATCCGGTGAGTCTATACAGACCAGCGGATCCATCCGTTGGGATGGACTCCAGCAGATGGATATGTTCTGCATGTCAGCGAATATTCGATCTGCTGGAATCCATCCCAGGGGAGATATATCCGCGGAAACAGATCCGCTGGCGTGTACACACCATAGGATCTATCCGCTGAAACCCATTTGCTGGGATTTATCTGCGGATGGATTCTATGGTGTGTACGGGGCCTAAGTCTTTTGACAAAGAAACAGACAAAACTGAGGTACTCTCCATTTGGCAGGGGTTATATAGGGGAGGAACTCAATTGTAATTGGGTTTGCCAGTGTCCAATCACCTGTGGTGACTACATAACCTATTAAGTAATTAAGGCTCCGTGTCCCGGGATGTATTCCCAAGAAAAGGATTTTAGAGGTAAGCTGCATTAAAAAATCCTATTTTTGCCTCTCTCTAAGCCGAAGGAGTTGAGAGGCTGAACTTAAAGTAGTTGTATTGTAAACCACTAAAATGAACAAAGCATTTCCATCTATAGTAGTGCAGTTCCTATCTGATCTCTCCTCCCTCTACTATCTGCATAACTTCTGACAGTCTATCTCTACTCCAAGCAATCCCAGGTCATGCCCCCCCCTCCAGCACACAGCAGGTGGTTGACAGACTCAGCTGTGCATGGTTCCCTATGATAATGTGTAGAGGGGGATATGTCGATTTCAGTCACTCAGGTCTCAGATTACAATGCGCTTTGATGGGTGTGTATTATAAGGCTGTAGTGCAGAAAGGGCTGCAGATAAACAGTTACAACTTATGTTGAAAGATTTGTTTCATCTCTGTGTATCACCGGAGGCTAGTCACTTCAACGGGTAAATGTAAGGGTTTACAACCACTTTAATGATCAGCAGTCGTCTTACAAACGTGTTAATTATGTATGCTTGTACATATCAGTGCCAGGCTTTTTGACAAACAAGATGTACTATTCCTACCAATGCGTTCATACTACTATTTTGTTTCTTGCCACACAGTCATCAGGTACTTTGAGCGTGTAAATGCAAATATAAAGAGTTACAGGCTCTGCAGTTCCATGTCACCTGACAAAAGCTACTATAAAGCCACAAACAACACACTCATTAAAGCTGAGCTCTATGTATAAGCTTTATCGTACACTTGCATTGGTCCAGTTTTGACCAACTTAACTGTAGTAGTCTGACATTTTCCAGGCCATTTGCTGAGCAGCTTCCCTTCTTCACACTGACCATGGGGAGTTGCTTGCTCAGCACTGCCATCATTTACAGAAACCCTTGTATTTTGTCAATGAATATGAGAAGTTTTCTGATTGGACCAGGAGGGAAGGTGATGTAATTATTCTATAAAAACTGTCAGTGGTTCCCCAGGACAACAACCACAGTTTCAAGTGACGTTAAAGGTTCATAAAAAGAAACAGATCCTCCTCTTTTCGGGTCCCCTACCGGCCACCTGGCTCCTCCTCAGCCAGTGCCCTCAATAAGCAAGCTGCTTACTATGGGGGCACTGGTGCGTGCTAGTTCCCAAGCCCTGCTTTATGCATCCATAAGACACACAGCGCCACATATCAGCCCCACCGCCCACACTATCCTCATTGGCTCACTGATTGTGAATGACAGTAGCAGGAGCCATTGCTCCTGCTGTTGTATCAGCCAATGAGGAATGAGAGACCCGGGAGAAGCTCAGCATATCGCTGGATAGGGAGGGAGCTCAGGTAAGTATTGGGGGGGGGGGGGGCTGCTGCTGTCATTGGACCTACAAGATATTTCTAGAGGTTGTTCTGGTGAAACAGAGCAAGACAGGTAGTACTAGCGAATACAAAAACGCATGACTGGTGACTTTTTTTTCATTACAATATTTAACTTTTAGTTTGCTGGTCCTTCTGGGTCTACCATTAAACAAAAGCCCTCTGACCAGTTTCCTAGAATGGGTTCCCCACCCAGAGTCACTGCTGCCACTATTACTCAATTACTGTTTCTTGTGTAAACTGCAATAAAGAACTGGGATTTGTGAGAGGCAAATGTACCAATTTGCTGTAGTGTAGTCAATCAAAAAAAAGCAGCATAAAAGTGAGGTGGAGGTCACTGGGACTCTGGAGAACACTGCACTGGAACAAAAGTGCATATTTTGCTTTGACAGAAGGGATCTTTTTTAAATGGCAGCCTCAAGGTATCCTGCAGACCTAAAAGTTGTCTATAAACTGACAAAGACCTGAGGTATTTAATAGTATTCATTATAATTGTTATTACTATAATTTTGTAATGCAGAGGAAGTCCGTGGGACTAGATAAATATGATCAGATTTCACAATTACTTTGCTTATGCCGCTGAAAGAAGAACATTCGAGTCACTGGCACTCCATAGTAAGACCTGTTCAAAATGTTGAAGTACACTCCCCTCCCTCTGTATTGCAAATACTGAGCAACAGAAGCCATTGTTCTGTAATGATTGTCCATCAGATTCTCTTTTCTAGGCAAGTTCCTATTTCCAGATATTTATTAATAATTTTAGGATACCTTTCTAAATCCATCACGTCTAGAAAGCAACAAAAATTGCATTCAGCGAATAAGAGTTAAATAAAAGGCTGAGGAAAGCCAAATGATAAAATGTTACCTTTTATAAAGACCCCTCTGTATATATACACTGCTTTGTACTCACTGTAAAATCCTTTTCTCTGTCCTCCATGGACAGACACAGCCTTCTCAAGTCTTGACAAGTGGGTTATGTTCCTGTGGGAGAGGACTAGGCAGAACATGTTAGATAATTAAATACATGTTACTTTAACAGAGTTGAACTTCCCCGCCCAGGGGGCAGTCCCTCTGGACATTACCTTCCTTCCTGCAGCATGCAGCCTCAGTTCGTAAGGAGGGGTGGGTGCTGTGTCTGTCCATGGACGACAGAGAAAAGGATTTTACGGTGAGTACAAAAAATCCTATTTTCTCTAATCGTCCATGGATGGACACAGCCTTCTCAAGTCTTGACAAGTGGGATGTCCCGAAGCAGTGTCAAAAAAACGAGGGGTGGGAACAGTATCAGTAAAAACAAACAACTTCACCCCAAACAAGCAGAGCCCCTTAATGGAGGAGGTGCAATTTTAAACAGCCGCCTGCAAAACCTTGCGGCCGAAGGAAGCATCAGAAGGTGCACTCACATCAACCTTGTAAAATTTGGGAAAAGTGTGAATGGACGACCAAGTCGCCGCCTTGCACACCTGTGAGATAGACGCTTGATGTCGGAAAGCCCAGGAAGCACCAATTGCCAATTGGTCGAATGTGCCGTGACCAGAAAGGGGGGCACCCGCCCTTTAAGAGCATAGGCCTGTATGATGGTCTGCCTGATCCACCGAGAAATGGTGGCTGACGAGACCGACAGGCCCCTTTGTGAACCAGACACAAACAGACACAAAAAGTGAGTCAGATTTCCGAAACGGAGCCATAGCAGACAGTTACACCCGCAAAGCGTGTACCACGTCTGAAGCGCAACCTCCCTATAATGCGCCGCCGAGGACAAAAGGATGGAAGAACAATGTCCTCATTCAGGTTAAAGGCCGAAACATCCTTCGGAAGAAAGGACGCAACACCGCCTTATCCTTATTGAGGATCAAGTATGGCGACTTGCAAGACAAGGCCGCCAACTCAGAAACCCTTCTGGCAGAAGTAATGGCCACCAAAATGGCCATCTTCTGAGATAGTGTCAAGAGAGGAATCTCTCTGATGTTTTCAAAGGGAGGTTCCTGAAGAACCGAGTGCACCAGATTTAAATCCCATGGGGGAAGAGGTGGTTTAAGAGGGGGAAGTATATGACGAACCCCCTGCACAAAGGTACCCACCAGAGAATGGGCCGCCAAAGGCTGCTGAAAGAACACAGCCAAGGCTTAAATCTGTCCCTTAATGGTGCTTAAGGCAAGTTTTTGTTCCACTCCACGCTGTAAAAACAGCAGGACCCTGGAAACCGAATACATCCATGGATGCCACCCCATCTCTTCGCACAAAGAGATTTAGGCCTTCCAGGTGCAATGGTAGATCTTCCTGGAAGAAGACTTCCATGCCCTTAGCATGGTTGAGATGACCGGTCTCTTAAAACCTGGCTTTCAATAGCCAATGCTGTTAAAGGCGGCAACTGCAAAGCAGGATGAAGTATGGGACTTTGAGACAGATGGTCCTCTCGCATTGGCAGCAGCCAGGGTACATCCACCACCAGGCGCACGAGATCGGCGTACCAAGGACGCCAAGGCCAATCTGGAGCGATTAGAATCATCAGGATCCCCTCTGCCTCCACTCTGTGGAGTAGCCGAGGAAGCAACTTCAATGGGGGAAAGGCATAAAGTAGCCGATACTGACCCCATGGAACCACCAACGCGTCTGCCCAGGGATCTCTGGACCTGGCCCACAAACCTCGACACCTTGCGGGTTGAGGCGAGAGGCCAGGAGATCCACGTCTGGTGTGCCCCATCACCTGCAATTGAGTTAAACACCTCCGGATGCAATGACCATTTCCCCTGGTCCAGCATCTGGCGACTCAGGTAGTCTGCCTGCCAGTTTTGTACGCCCGGAATGTAGACGGCCGACAGAGCCAGCACACTTCTTTCCACCCACCTTAGGATGTGAGCGACCTCGGACGCTGCAGCCGAGCTCAGTGTCCCCCCCTGATGGTTGACATAAGCTACCGCCGTGGCGTTGTCCGACTGAATCCTGATTGGGTGACCTTGCAACCTCCTCGACCACGAAGAGAGGCATAGCCTGATCACCCGAAGTTCCAGGACATTGATCGGCAGATGGGATTCTTCTAGAGTCCAGTGACCCTGGGCCGACTGGACCCCCCAGACACCCCCCGCCCCAATCCTGTGAGGCTGGCGTCCGTTGTAATCACCGTCCACTGGAAGGGAAGAAACGACTTCCCGGACCGAAGAGCCGGGGATCTCAGCCACCAATTCAGAGAGACTGACTAGTTGGCTTACCTGAATCAGACAATCCAGAGACAATGGAGATTTGTTACATTTGGACAGGATCTCCCTCTGCAATACACAAGTGTGAAACTGGGCATACGGTACTGCCTCGAAGGAGACTACCATCAGACCCAGGACTCGCATGCAAAAACGGAGAGACGACTGATTGCGTGAAGAGTCTGCAATTTCTCCAGGGGAAGAAAGACCTTCGCCACCGAGGAGTCAAGGATCAACCCAAAGTACTCCAAAAGCTGAGTCGGAACCAGGACTGACTTCTAAATGTCTAACACCCACCTGAATTCTTGGAGGGTCTGACTGGCTATAGACACATCCTTCTCTAATTCTGAGCCAGAAGCTGCTCTCAGAAGAAAGTCGTCTAAGTAGCCCACGATGGCAATGCCTCACTGTCTCAGCAAAGCTAGGATTGGTGCGAGCACCTTGGTGAAAACTCTTGGTGCCGACGCTAGTCCAAAAGAAAGGGCCACAAACTGATAGTGGTCCTCCTCTATCACAAAGTGCAGAAATCTCTGGTGACTTGGGCAAATTGGGACATGCAAGTATGCGTCCTTAATGTCCAAGGATGCCAGAAAGTCCCCCGGATAGAGCGCAGCCACCACTGAGCGAATGGATTACATGCGGAACTTCCTTACTCTCGTGAAGGCATTTAGAGCTTTGAGGTCCAAGATTGGATGGACCCCCTCCTTCTTCGGGACCACAAACAGATTCAAATAAAAACCCTGAAACCTCTCATCCTGCGGAACATGTAAAATTACCCAGCAAGTTAGCAAGTCCTGCACTGCCCCCAGTAGGGCATACCGACAAGCCGGAAAGAGGGGAAGACTTGAGGGAAAGAATCTGTTTGGTGTATAGGAAAGAAACTATCTTGTACCCCGAAGAGACCACATCGCAGACCCACTGGTCGGAGAGCAGGTGGTCCACCGAGCTGTGAACTGCGAAGTCGGGCGGGGGCAAGACTTTATGCAGTGGCGGGTTTGGATGCCGGTTTGTTCGGCTTACGCACCCAGGGATGTTTCTGTCCCCCAGCTGAGCCTTTGTTGGCCTGAGAGGGTTTACCCATGGCCCTGATGAAAATACCGCTTCTGAGTGGGAAACGAAGGACCCGGCTTACAGCGCGGATCCTTCCCCTTGGTGGACTGAGGGAGGAGAGTGCTCTTACCCCCAGTGACATCCTTGATAATATCATCCAGCGAGGTATCAAAAAGCCTCCCACCCTTGAAGGGTAAATCTGCCAGGGCTTTTTTGGATGCTTGGTCAGCAGACCAGCATTTTAGCCAAATAAGGCGGCGCAAAACCACCGCCAACACAGAAGTTCTGGATATCCAGCGTAGCATCACAGACATATACAAGGCCCTGGACCAACTGGTCAGCCAGTCTAATAAATTTGGGAGGGAGCTGATTCTCCTCCACAGTCTGGTGCAAAAGTGTTGCCCATTCAGTGAGTGTCTGAGACACCAAGGTTGCAGCCACAATAGGCCGCAATGCAGACCCCAGCATGGTAAACATGGAGCGGGTCAGTGCCTCGGACCTCCTGTCAGTATGGTCCTTGAAGGCAGGGGTCCCTTCTATAGGAAGAGTGGTCACCTTTTTTACCGGGCAACCGGGGGGTCAACTACTGGAGGAAAAGCCCATTTTTTCAAAAGGCTGTCCTCAAAGGGGTAATGGACCGCCAGGCACTGAGGAACTACAAAGGACTTCTGCGGCTTTTCCCATTCCTTATCAATGAACTTGTCAAAAAAAGACACATAAGGAAAAACCTTCACAGAGCAGTCCGACTTGTGGGACCCAAAAAAGACTGAGCCCTCAGTGGATGCCTCAGCTGCACTATCCAGCTTAAGGGAGTCCTTTACAGCACTGATAAGCGCACTAACAAGTGCCTTGTCCTGTACTGACCCAAGTGACGAGTCTTTCTCACAAGGAAGGTCCTGGTACACATCCTCAGACAACACAGAAGCGGGGTCCTGTGCCGCAGCCAGGCCCGTGTCTGAGTCAGAGCATTCCTCAGGAGATGGCGGGGGGAGGGAGCATTTTTTACCCCCCGTACACCCGCACGCTGCTTCCACCCTGGCAACAAATGATTCTAGGACTGCCGACAAAGTGTCCATAGGAACCGCAGGTGCAGGAGCACCAGCTGCTACCTCTGGCATGTTTGGAGAAGAAGAACCAGATACTGACTCCATAATACAGACAGCTCTCAGGGACCTATTCAGGACCTGAAAAAAAGTCCATCCTCCTTGCTGCACTGACTGGGGGTTACCCAGGGGACTCACAAACCCAGCAAGAGACTGCTCAGCACCGCTGCCTGCTCTCTGTATCCAGCGTGTGCTGTGAGGAAAAAGCTGTGAGGCAAAAAACTGTGGAGCAGATCCATAGACATCTGCGACGGGCGCAGCGTATCTAAGATACGCTACGCCGCCGTAACTTATCTTTTTTAAATTGAATCCACAACAAATCCGCGCCATAAGTTACGGCGACGTAGTGTATCTCTCGCAGCGTCAGGGCGCGGAATTCAAATGGCTGTGATGGGGGCGTGTTTTATGTTAATACATTGTGACCCGATGTAAACAACGTTTTTTTGGAACTGCGCATGCGCCGTCCCTGGGGTATCCCAGTGCGCATGCTCGAAATTAAACCGGAACCCGCCAATGCTTTACGACGGTGAAGTCATTTCTACGCAAATTCCTATTCGCGAACGACTACGCAAACAACGTAAAAAAATTCAAATTGTACGCGGAGGACGGCCATACTTAACATTGAGTACGCCTCAGTATAGCAGCTTTAACTATACGCCGGAAAAAGCCGAAAGCAAACGACGAAAAAAAATGCGCCGGCCGGACGTACGTTCGTGGATCGCCGTAAATAGCTAATTTGCATACTCGACGTGGATTTCGATGGAAACGCCACCTAGCGGCCGCCAAAATATTGCACCTAGGATCCGACGGCGTACGAAGATGTACGCCCTGTCCAGATCCATCCGAGATGCCGTCGTATTTTGTTTTGTGGATACAAAACAAAGATACGACGTGGAAATTTTGAAATTACGCCAGCGTATCAGTAGATACGCCGGCGTAATTTCTTTGTGGATCTGCCCCTGTGAGTATATATGTGCTGCGCGCCGTGTAGAAGCCAGCACTAGAGGCCAAAACCACTCACAAAATGGCCGCCAGATGCCTCAGAGTAAACAGGGTACGGCCACAGTAAAATGGCCGACCGCAATAGCAAGCTGCGCCATAGCGCGACCACACCAAAATGCCCGCCAATGGGAATTTCCAATACAAACAGCAGACTACAAAAATATGGCGCCGGCACCGCCAAAATGGCAGCGACACGCCGCAATGTGGATGAGAAGGCCTAATGGGGCCTCCCTGAGGCAAAGCACACCCCCACAGAAAAATATGGGCCCAGACACCCCACAGTGCCTTGGTGGGGAAAGGAGCCCCCCACAGGTCCACCCCGGTAGCAGCAGTAGAGCAGCAGAGGGAAATATGACAGGAATGCCCGACCCGCTGAGGCAGGAAGGACTGTACTTACCCGTCCATGCGAGGACCCGCTGGCACATTCCTGACAGGCATTCAACAGCGTTGGAGTAGCTGTCAGCCCGGTCCACTGAGAGTGAGACAACACCACAGCCCAGTCATATGTGGACCCTGGAGCAAAAAGCCCACCGACCACTCCAGGAGTCATGGGGTATGTCGTGGCAGACCCAGCCCTTAGCAATGGTGGGCTGACGCTCACTGGACGGACTGAGGAGACTACAAGAATCTATATATCCAGCCTGTCACTCAGCTGGCAGTTGATAGAAGATTCTCAAAAAAAATAAAATTAAAAAATGTTTTCCTCAGGGCGCTGGGCCCAAAGGGAGCCATACGTCTTTCTCCTTTGCTAGGCAGAAAAAACTGAGGCTGCATGCTGCAGGGAGGAGGGTTATGTCCGGAGGGACCGCCCCCTGGGTGGCGCTGTTCAACTCTGTTAAAGTAACATGTATTTAATTATCTAACTTGTTCTGCCTAGTACTCTCCTGTGAACAGGAACATAACCCACTTGTCAAGACTTGAGAAGGCTGTGTCTGTCCATGGACGATAAGAGAAAAATTTAATTAAACACTTTGAAAACATATCAGATCTCAACAGGCAAAAATCTCATGCTGGATATCTATACTGATATGGACTGGGTAATGTGTAAGGAATGAAAGGATGGCACATCATTTGATGGAAATGGAAATTATCCACCTACAGAGGGCTGAATTAAAAGACACCCCGAAAATCTAAGTGAAAAAATTTCATTGCAACAACTCAAAATTGTCCTCAGTAGTTTCTATGGCCCCCAAGTGCTTGTATGCATGCCTGACAACATCAGGGCATGCTCCTAATGAGACGACGGATGGTGTCCTGGGGTATTTCCTCCCAGATCTGGACCAAAGCATCACTGAGCTCCTGAACAGACTGAGGTGTGACCTGGCGGCACCGGATGGACCGAAACATAATGTCCCAGGGGTGTTCTTTTGGATTTAGGTCAGGTGAGCGTGGGGGCCATTCAATGGTATCAATTTCTTCATCCTCCAGGAACTGGCTGCATGCTTAGGACCCAGGACCCACTGCACCAGTGTAGGGTCTGACAATGGTTCCAAGGATTTCATCCCGATACCTAATTGCAGTCAGGGTGCTATTGTGTAGCCTGTAGAGGTCTGTGCGTCCCTCCATGGATCTGCCTCCCCAGACCATCACCAAACCGGTCATGCTGAACGATGTTACAGGCAGCATGAAGTTCTCCGCAGCTTCTCCAGACCCTTTCACGTATGTCACATATGCTCAGGGTGAACCTGCTCTCATCTGTGAAAAGCGGACCTGCCAATTCTGGTGTTCAATGGAAAATGCCAATCAAGCTCCACAGTGAGCACAGAGCACACTAGAGGACGTTGGGCCCTCAGGCCACCACCATGAAGTCTGTTTCTGATTGTTTAGTCAGAGACATTCACACCAGTGGCCTGCTGGAGGTAGTTTTGTAGGGCTCTGGCAATGCTCATCCTGTTCCTCCTTGCACAAAGGAGCAGATACCGGTCCTGCTGATGGGTTAAGGACCTTCTATGGCTCTGTCCAATTCTCCTACAGTAACTGCCTGTCTCTTGGTATCTCCTCCATGCTCTTGAGACTGTGCTGGGAGACACGGCAAACCTTCTGGTAATGACACGTATTGATGTGCCATCCTGGAGGAGTTGGACTGCCTGTGCAACCTTTATAGGGTCCAATTATCGCCTCATGCTACCAGTAGTGACACTGACCATATCCAAATGCAAAACTAGTAAAAAAACAGTCAGAAGAGACTTTTGCGCAGTGTATATACCGTATGTGGTAAATAATTTGCTTCCTCCCACTGTTTGCCCGGAACATTTTCTGGTCACATTAGCCTACCTATCTAAACAGAAATATTATTCCCCCAGATAAATTAACCATTTTAGTTTTGTAAAGGTTTTAGATTTTAAAATAAAAAAGTACAATACATTAGCAATAAATTAACAACTTTATGTAATCTCTGCTTGAGAATTGACTGCTTATTTTCTTTATTTGAAAGCATATGTATCTATAAGTGGTGACTGGCACTACATAGACAATGCCAACAGAGAGCTATTTACTTGGATGTATGCAATAACCAAAACTAACAACACATGGATCTCAAGGGCCTAATGAGTAGGCCATCCTGTGCTTTCAGTTTAAATCCTTTAGGAACTGCTATCACTGAAGATCTGAATGGTGTATAGTGGAATTCTGTACCATATTTCAGAACAAAATCTTCCAGATGTTTTAATAATGCAGGGAGTCTGAGGTTTTCTAGAACTTTTCATAAAGGTTCAAATAGGCATGAATCTGGTGATTGGAGAGGTCATAAAAAGCATTTTAATTCTTGTATTTTTTTAACTCCAAATATGTAGGCTATAGTATGAAGTATGAAGTATGAAAGCATCATCAAGAAGACTGTGCTAACTTCCCTGTCCTGAAAATTGCTGCATATTCAATGTCCACAAATAATGAACTATCATTCTGCCGTATTTTTTTTACAATAAGAACATTTCTGGGCACTATATCCACGTCTCTCCTGACTCAACACATTTATAATGCATACTATGAGGTGTCAGTAAGATTGGAAGGCTCTGAAGTGACAAGGACAATTAAATGTGAAATATCAAATTACAATGGTAGATCAGTAGTTTATAAAGGCAGCAGAGTGATAAAGCAAGACAATAAAGCTTAGGATAGTCTAGCTAATATCAGATGCCAGATATATGAAGCAGAAGTGTAGGATGTTATAGTCAACTATATACATTAAAATAGTTCAGGGTAAGAACAGCAAAGAGTGAGGCCAATTCTATAATCCTATGGAGAAGGCCCCAGAGTCTGTAGACCTCTTTTCATCTCCTCGGCCAGCAAGCGTCTGGTCACTTTTGAAAAACATGGCTGCCAAAGGCTGGGGTGGAATCAGAAATCTAAAAGAACAAAAGACAATAGAAGATGTAAGTAGCTGAACAGTTGTACAAATATTGGCATAGTCTACTATAAATAGTTGAAGGTTGGTTGTTAAACTCAAGTGGGGATTAGCGAAATATGCTTATTTTATTTTAGCAGTATCATATCAGAAAATAATTCTTGCACTTACAATAAGCAAGCAAGTTGGAATCAAACAAAAACTTTGCAATCCAGACAATCAGGGCAGCAACTAGTTAGTTATCAACATAATCATTATCTGTAGCAAAAACCTGAGGCAGCTTGTTTGCCAAAACTTGAAATGGCATCAACGGGGGTGGTCGGGTGGAAACACCACTAATCACCAATTTGCTTGGCCAGGCAAACCATTCCACTTTTCTTAACTTGATCTGTTAGACTACTTATCAGTTTGCTTCAAAATGTAATTTTAAAAACGAAAAAGTCAAATGTTCTGGTTTTATGCTTATGTTCTAATGGACCCTAATAAGTAAAACTATTTGCTATAACTGCAGATACAACCTTGTGGACAATTAGTCAAAAAATTGAGAATGGGGATCTGTGATGGATCTCGGATACCCCATATGGGAACCTCCGCCAGACCCGTGTCTCCTGTCCTCCAAACTCACCCGCAGCCTCGCCATAACCAGCCCTTAACCCCTCAATAACGAGACAAGCCACACAGGTGTTGAGGGTTAAACATGCAGAGCATAAACTGTTTATTTAGTACCAAACATACACTTTTAAACACAGTTAGGGAGACTCCCCTTAGCCTTGTCATAGAGAGGGTAAGGGACCAAGGAAGAACCAATGGAAACTCGACACTTTGTATATTCAAACAACTACAGTTGAAACACACAAAGGGATTATGATAAGCAGGCAGCCCCTCCTTACACATCCCCTGCTGGAAGGTGTCTCCAGACCTTTGTCTACGTGCCATGACTCAACGCAATTAAACACAGCAACAAAAGGGGGGGATGGGGGAGAAGGGATGTAGCATTAAATTACATTACATTATCTCAATGCCATTTTGTCCCCAAGTTTCTCAGTCTCTTCTGCGCCAAAATCTTTGGGTAGGAGGCCAGCCCACAGCCCCCTCCAAAACACACAGCGACAGTGGGTTCTCTCGTAGGATCTTTGGACAGCAATAAAAAAGTCAGGCCTTGTACACAAGACCGGTCCATCCGATGAGAATGGTCCGACGGACCGTTTTCATCGGTTCACAGCTGAAGTGGTCTGATGAGCGTACACACCATCAGTTCAAAATCCGATCAGGTCAGAACGTGGACAAGTAAACCGCGTACAACGTATAAAGGGGAAGGCCAAAGCCTTCATCGGCCGCCGCTTTTGCTAATTCCGTGTAACCGCGTGTGTTAGTGAAAGTTTGGTTAGAGCCGATTCGCGCTTTTCAGTCTCCGTGCTTTTACAGATCGTATTCTCGGGTTCAGTGTGTGCTTGTGGTTCGTATTTGGCATTCAGTGCTGGCTGTCCGGTTGTTTCTACTTTGCAGTGCCGTCGTGTCCGCTCATATCTGTTTGCTGTGCGTTCTTTACAGGTATTGCTGGATTTGGGGGTGCGTTCTGTTTGAGTGCGTTCTGACCAGCCGACCGGTTTGAAGCCATGATGGAGCAGCTTGATTTTTGCTAGACTTCGTGCTGCGTATGGCTGTCTTCTGCAGTTCATATTCACTCAAGGACTTTGGCCAGCAACAGGGGGAGGAGGAGTTCCTGGGCCAAGAATTGGTTGCACCAGCGTGACCAATTCTCTCATATGCCTCTGCTTAGGGAAATCCAGGAGAATAATCCTGATGACTTAAGGAACTTTCTTCATATGACGGACCCCGTTTTCCACCATCTATTGGATCTTCTGTCCCCCTATATCACGAGGCAGGACACTGTGATGCGCCAAGCCATCACGGCTGAGCAGAGGCTTATTGCCATGTTGCGGTACCTGGCGACTGGGAGGAGCCTGCAGGACCTCAAGTTCTTGACAGGCATCTCTCCCCAGGTGCTTGGGATCATCATACCGGAGACATGTTCTGCTATCGTTCAAGTCATGCAGGCGGAGTATATTAAGGTAAGTTTCCTCCTTTGAACATCACTATCTATGTATTTTTAATGTATGCTAATGTTTTTTTATTTCTTGCATATTTCCCTAATGACCATGATTGTAATATGCTGTGTGTGAATGTCCCCTTTTGTCCCCATGCATGTTGTAAGCTTTCCATGCTCTTTTCTTGGCCTACATGCATTTTTCCCTTCAGTAACCTGTCCAGCATGTTATCCTAGGGCAAACACACATAGCCTTTTTTCTTTTTCAACCAGATAATTTGTCTGCTCCATTGTAGTTCTGCCCCCCCCCCCTTAAAATGTGTCACAATTTTTAATGTTATCCTTCATTTTAGGCAGAGTGCTACCTGTTTAAATTTTTTTGTGCTACACTCAGCTAGACCCCCCCCCCCCTTATAAATGTGGAATGCCCCATCAGAGGGGTGAGGATTCTGATAAGTGTGCCTATATTTTTGTCCCTGAAATACTCACTCCAATAATAAATGTTTTACAGATGTTGCACAAGGATGTATGTTGTATTGGGATTGCAATGTTAATTTTGCAAAGTAATAATTTTTTTTTTGTTTGTCCCCAGAGTTTCCGTCCACGCCACAGGAATGGCAGACTGTGGCTACCCAATTAGCCCAGCGGTGTGACTTTCCCAACTGTGGAGGGGCAATAGACGGGAAACATGTCCGCATAGTGCCGCCACCCCGTTCGGGGCCGTACTATTATAACTACAAAGGTTTTCATAGTATCGTGTTGATGGCGGTGGTGTCGGCACATTACGAATTTTTGTATGTGGACGTGGGGAAGAACGGCCGGCTGTCTGATGGGGGAGTGTTCGCGCAGACGGAGTTTGCCAAGCATCTCCAATCTGGTGGTCTGGAACTGCCACGGGACAATTTGGAGGGACTTCCGTTTGTTTTTCTCGCGGATGAAGCTTTCGGGCTTGGACCTCATCTCATGCAGCCTTTTCCCCAGAGGACCCTCACCCCGGAGAGAAGGGTGTTCAATTTTCGTCTGGCCAGAGCCCGGAGGGTAGTCGAGAATGCCTTTGGGATACTCGCCAGCCGGTTCCGCCTGTTCCTGACAGCGATACATCTGGCGGAATATAAATTGAACACTGTTGTTTTTGCCTTGCATTTTTCACAATTTTTTACGCAGACACTCCCAGTCATACCTATTCAACATTGGTGCTGAGGCAGGACTACCCTCAGATACCTTTCCTGGCATGGACACTGGTCGCGCTCGCTTGGCCCCCAAATCTGCTTGTGAGGCATGCGTCAAATATGTTGAGTACTTCATGGGTCGGGGGGCCATTGCTATGCCAGAAAATATTTCTTTCCAATTCGGCCCACAAAAGAAAGAAATATTAATTAATAAATAATTTGACCATTGGAATTTATACAGTTGTTTGTCATTATTGCTTTGTTTTCTTATATCCGTCTCCCTGGTTCTCCCACTAGTGCACTCCTAGTGCCAAAATTATTTCTCAGTTTTAGTAAATAACCACAATCACAACCACAGTAGTCACTCATCTACAAACTGATTTGGAGCATAGAAAGAAGAAGCCACTCCTTTTTGTTCAATTTGTGTGGTTTTTATTTTGTGTATTACTTTTGGGTTTTTAACTTCTTCAGGTAAAAAGTTTTTTGGCACAACTTGTACGTTATTTTTTTATTTTTGCTAATGAAAATATATTTTTTTAGTACAAAAACCATGCGTTTTTACAATAAAATTTGAATCTAGAAACAATGGAACTTATAAAGTTCAACCTTATTCAAAACACATGTGCTGGGGTGCTGTCACCCCGGAACAATCCAAAATTGGAAGATGCACACATTTTGACTGGCCAAATGAGGATTTTTCTCCTGATACCATGCCAAATGTCAACATGTGCTATCTGCCATCATGGGTGATCAATGGATGTGTTTTGGGGGTGCAAACCCTTCCTCTCACCTACTTGAGTAGTGAGGAAGGGGTTGCACCCACAAAGCACAGACAATCAATATCCTGTGATGGCAGATAGCACATGTTGACACACTGTGTGCATCTTCAAATTTTAGCGTGTGGATTATCCCATACAAATAGTTTTGCAAAACAGAACATTGAAATTGGTTTGGGGGGGGGGGTTAATCTTTGATACGGCCCATCATGTCAATGATGTTCTTTAAATTTTGCTCAATGACAATCATCCTATTCCTCATAATGTCCATTTCCGTACTGCATTCCATAATTTGTTGGATGACGATTTGGGCACTAGCACGTGAGAAAGATGTCTTATCAGATGGTGTGATAACACCATGTTCATCCCCTAAAAAGTGTTTTTTAGTAATGTGCAGGCCTACCTTCATCTCGTTATTTTCCCCCGTGAAGCTGGGGTGACACTGACCTGTTGAGCTGATAATCTCCACCTCCCCGTCTTCCACCTTTATTTCTTCCACCTCTCTTTTTTCCACCACTCCTTCCACCTCTCTTTCTTCCACCACTCCTTTTTCCACCACTCCTTCTTCCACCACTCCTTCTTCCACCACTCCATCTTCCACATCCTCCTCCTCCACATCCTCCTCCTCCACATCCTCCTCCTCCACATGCTGAGGTGGGTTGGGTTGTTTGGGTCTGTGCCTCCTTGCCTCCTCCGAATGGTGTCCTCTTCTTTCCCCTAATAACAGGAAACAAAAGGTATACTCAGCACACAGATATTGGAGGGCAGAAATATAAAACATTGCTTAGAAGTGGGGTATAATTCTCTGTTTGGGCTCAACCCTAAAAACATCACCTTTGTTTTTCTGACTTCTCACATGCTGGGATCCTGCCGCTTTTTGGCAAAGTGACACACATGTATGCACCCCAAAAACAATCTTTGTTGGAGACCCTACGAAAAATGTTAGTTATGGGGGACAGACAGGTGCTCTTGAGTCCAGATGTGAAAACAGCTGCTTATTATCACTGTGTGAATGAATTATGTTTGCATTTCACATTCTAGTAAGGTGGAACAAATACATCCTCTTGTCAACAATGTTTATAAACGTTGCTTTATAGGCATGTCCAGATGTTGTTTGCCTGGAACACCGGAAAACATCGGGTTTGTGAGGAACGATGTGATTGAACGATGTTTACTACGAACGGGAATATACAACACTTTGCCAAATTCTACAACTAAAATTGACATGTTCAAAAGTACAACCAGGGCAAAGAGGCTGATGGAGAAAAACATATCCACAAATCAAAAAGCAAATGTAACCAAACACATTAAAATTACCTACTTTTGTCAATAATTCTCTTGATCCTCCTATACTGCTCTGGCTCACGCAATTTCAAGTCCGACCATCTTTTCCGGAGCTGCTCCTTGGACCTTGTGACCCCAAATATGGCAGAAAGTCGCCTCGCCACTTTATCCATTATTTTGGCTTTCCTCCGATTAGGGGTGTTGTATGGGCCATAATCTCCATCATAATCTTTCCTCCGCTGTATGTCCACCATCTCTTCTAGGGACATGTTTGTCGCTTTGTAGCGCCTGGGCCTGGATCGTGACGTTCCTGCCTCCGGCCTTTCATCGTCGGGACAGGGGAAACCACGCTCCTGTGACACCGCCATATTCTCGTTTCACAAAGATTAGGGGCATGAAAAAGAGGAAAGGGTCCGTCATGGGCGGGCGAAGAGGGCGGCGTTTCACGCATGCCCGGGGTATATAAGGAGAATGACGTGATGACGTTAGTTATGCGGAGTCTGCTCGAGCGGAAGTGAGGAACGTCAGAAACAAAGGTCAATTTGAAAATGGGCCCAGCAGAGGCGTATAGACTTGAGTCATGGGATGGGGGGTTTATATGTTGATTGCACCCTTGCGCTATTATTGATCTTGGGGCCCCCATGCAATTTTGCTCTCCATCTGCTCGGAGACATCTCCAAATATATATGTAATGCAATTCCTCTTTATTTTATGGTGTATCAGATCAGGCAACGATTGTGATTGTCGGACAAAGGAAATTAGGCAGTGTATCATCTTATCAATGCTGAGGGACATGATATCTATCTACACATGAATAGTGCCTTGATGAATGCTAGCATTACTTTTGCATGTTTTGATGCCACTTATTTAGTGAAATGTAAACACAGGGTCTGCAGGAAAAATCCTCATTTGCAACAACAATGGGGCAGAGCTGGGGACCATTTTTAGCAGCAGGAGACAGTGTGTTTGAAGCTCAAAGGATTGTGCGCATATTCTGACAATGTTAAAGCTGAGCCTAGTGTTTATGTTTTTATTTTTGTCATTCTAGAAAAACATAAGTAAACGATGGATTTCTTTAATGTGGAGGAAAATCTCATGCATTTTATAGAGAAATATCGAGAGCTAGCCTGCCTTTGGGATTCAAGAAATCCAGCATACCACAAGGCCAATATCAGGACTAGTGTTGAGCAGAATATGCCATATTCGATTTCGCGATATATCTCGAATATATATTCGAATATTCGAGATATATTCGCTAAATTCGAATATTCGTGATATTTTATCGAAATTAATTGAATGCGATTTTTCGCTATTGCGAATGCGAAAATAATTGCGATTTTTTTAATAACTGCGGTAGGAGCGCTCTGATTGGCTTAGAATATTCGTGATATTTTATCGAAATATCGCAACATGCGAATGCGATATTTATTGCGCAATTTCGAGAAATGCTGGAGGAGCGCTCTGATTGGCTTAGAATATTCGTGATATTTTATCGAAATATCGCAACATGCGAATGCGATATTTATTGCGGAATTTCGAGATATGCTGGAGGAGCGCTCTGATTGGCTCAGAATATTCGTGATATTTTATCGAAATATCGCAACATGCGAATGCGATATTTATTGCGGAATTTCGAGATATGCTGGAGGAGCGCTCTGATTGGCTCAGAATATTCGTGATATTTTATCGAAATATCGCAACATGCGAATGCGATATTTATTGCGCAATTTCGAGATATGCTGGAGGAGCGCTCTGATTGGCTCAGAATATTCCTGATATTTTATCGAAATATCGCAACATGCGAATGCGAAATTGATTGCAGATATTTCGAAAACTGCTGTAGCAGCACTCTGAAATCGAATATGTATGATATTTTAACCAAAATACATATTGCGATTGCGATTTTTCGATCGCGCATGCGCAATTGCGCGAACAACACGCGACCATTTCCTGGAGCCTTGCCAGTTTCCAACTTATGATCGCAGCGCAATCACACAGCAACATGGTTGGAAGCAATTTCACTAAGTCTGAGGAAAAGTTGCTGATTTGTGTAAGTATTTTGACCACTGTTATTTCATCATCTTCAACTGCATTTAAGTCTAGTTTAAAAGTTAGTATATATGATCAGATATTAGTATTTCACAAAAAATGTGTCTCCTGCTTTTACAAAACTACAAGTCCCAGCATGCCTGGACAGCTGCAGACACCCTGGTTGGCAAATGTGTATTTAGGCACTTTTCCTTGTTATTTAGCATAATGAATTTAACATTTTATTGGACATAGGACGTATGCGAACGTCCTGACTTCAGTGTCCTCAAGGCCCAAGGACGTTCGAATACATATTGCCCTTTAGATGTTGCAGAACTACAACTTCCAGCATGCCTGGGAATGCTGGCACTTCTAGTATTGTAAGTTCTGCAGGCCCCCATTTTTCAGGCCTTTATGCACGGGTCTCTAAACTGTGGCACCCTAGATGCAGCAAAAGTAAAATTCTTAGCATGCACTGACAGACCGTGGCTGATGGGAGTAGTAGTTTTGCAACAGCTGGAGTTGGACTGGTCTTGAAACCCAGAGTTAGGTAACAAACCCGTAGTGTTTTGCAACCATTCTGCCTCCAGCTGGTTATTTTCTGTTGAAAAGCCTGTGGCGTGCAAAACACAACCCAAAAACTCCACCCGGTGCAAGGAAAAATTTGCACACACCTAAAGAGTGACATCACAAAAAACTGCGACGGTTGCATACGTCAGTGGTCCTCCGAAAAGGTCCCGTCTCTGACCCCCCGGGGCGTTAGGCTCCTGACAGGGAAAAGAGTTACTGTGGTCCATACAGCCGAAGCCATATGGACCCATCTCGGTCCAAGCAGCGCAATCAACACGCGAACAACACGCGACCATTTCCTGGACCCTTGCCAGTTTCCAACTTTATGATCGCAACGCAATCGCAGAGCAAGATGGTTGGAAGTAATTTCACTGTATCTGAGGAAAAGTTGCTGATTTGTGTAAGTATTTTGACCACTGTTATTTCATTATCTTCAACTGCATTTTAGTCTAGTTTAAAAGTTAGTATATATTCATAATTATGCAAATGATAATGGCTGCTATATTTATGTAAAAAAGGTGGCGACGGAAATGGCAGTATATAAAATCTGTCATGTTACCCCTGTCATTGATTAATAAGGCGAGAATGCTTCCAATTGTTGAATAGCATACATTTATGTCATATATCCATAAGGCTGTCAACAAAAGTATTACAATATACTTTGTTCTTCATCTTGCAGAAGTTCCTGGAAACAGGATACGATGAGCTGCGGAGGCAGCAAGAAAAACAGGGAGTTATAAGCTCCCTGATTGAGGAACTAGGCGAAGAACACACTCGCATGGCGATCCTCAAAAAGTGGTCCGACCTGAAGAGGCGCCAGATGAACCGGGTCAGGCGTATCCGGAATAAATATCATCCTGGTAAGTTATTGGTCACAGTTATGTTTTTTTTTTCCCTAAAGTGTATTTTGTGCGTGTACTCGAGAGAGGAGCCGGACTGCAGGAGTTGGGAGTAGGCAGGCCTCCCCCAGAGGTAATCTGCCACCTTTCTCCATGCCCCGGGTGGCAATGGCGGGTGTGAGGGGGTCCTCCCACACAGACCGTCCTACCTGCTCCGCTTCGAAGCCCCACGGGGCAGAGGGACTCCCTATAAGGGAGTGAGAGGATTTGCCCGCTCAACCAGCCCCGTTAGTCCTTCGCCTCTCTTTTTAGAGACCGCATGGTCAGAGTGCGTGCATGTTAACCCAATTGCGAGTGCGTGTGTAAGTGTGGTGGTTTTTGTGGGAGGAAGGTGGGCATACTAAGCGCAGGCTTACCTCGCATAGCACACCCACCGGGGGCCGAGCTGAGACCACCAAACTCAATTCACATGTAGCCGAGAGCGGGATCCGAACCCCTAGCTGCAGAGGTGAATGGCTTGTCAGCGCAGTGGCAATCGCGTTGAGCCAGCCCGGGTCCCTTGGGGACAGTTATGTAAGGTCATATGTAATTAATGTAAGGTCAGATGTTGTTAACCAAGACGCCATGTTGTTGTAACATATATCACCACCAGCCAAGGTATTCATAGTACTGTTGGAAAAAAACATGGGACAGCAGACAGGAACACAGAAGTTATGTGGGAACATACTTTTCCCATTGCTTTGCATGGGACTTTAAACAAAAAGCCCGACCCTCACCAATGGGGTTAGTTAAGGGATAAATTAACGATCCTATACTTTAAGTGGACGTATAGATAACATGTGACCAAGTGTTATCGAAATATCTACAGCTGTTATGAAATAACATGTATTTCCCATAGAGTTGAATGGGACTTTAAAGAAAAACCCTGACCAAGGCAAATGGGGGTGGGTATGGGTTAAACCACCAATCCTATATTTGTGGCTGACATATAAGTAACCTGTGTGCCAAGTTTCATGTAAATATCTTTAGCCGTTTGGACGTGATGGTGGAACATACATACATACATGCACACACACGTTGAGTTTTATATATATAGATTCCCACTAAATTCCTGTGTTAGGCGTGGGGTTGTTATAGTAATCCTGTGTACTCCATCAAGTACTTTTTTTTAACATGAGATCGTCTGAACAAAACAAAGGAGACAAAAACAGCTCATTTTACCATGGTGGCAGCCCAGCTCACGCTCAGTCCCCTGTAGTGCCCACAAGACCCTTTAATATAACATTGTCCCATTGGTTAACTGTCTATATAAATTAATTTGTATTCATATACAATACAGTAGAGTACACAGAATTTGCATACGTCATTAGAAAACATTTTTATAATATATGAACATTGTGTTATTATAGGAGCTCCGCTACCAACTGTGCGCCCCAAGCGCACAAGGCGACAGGCCGCAGAGGAGGAGCAGGAGGAGGATGTGGAAGAGGAGGAGAGGGATGAGGAGGAGCAGCCAGGGCCATCCACATCACCACCCCCAGTTCCTGTGGAGGAGCAAGAGGAGGAGCTGCACCCCCCCCCCGAAACTTCTGGTGGAGTAGTGGGTGACGAGGAAGAGGAGCAGGATGAGACGGTTAATTATACCGTCAATCAGGAGGGTAAATATGTGCACATATATTAATAAAATTTCAACAATAAAATGTAGCTCTAAAAATGGACAGCATTTAAAGCAGGGCTGTGGAGTCGGTAGATAAATTTTTCGACTCCGACTCCTCAGTTTTATGTACTTCAGACTCCGACTCCCCGACTCCCCGACTCCCCGACTCCGACTCCTCTGTATTAATATGCGAATGTATTTTATAGATTCCTTGAGGGAAAGAAACGCAAACTACCACAGGACTACTGGCTGGGAAGCCCACAGTCTACTGTATTGCACAGTTTAAGCAAAAGACAAACACAATGAAAACAATCAAGTGACTGGATAGTAGCAGCAGGCTTAAACATCAGGAACATGATCTTTAACAGTTCAAAAATACAGACCACATTATTTGGCTGTTTTAGAACCAAAACAAAGCTTATCTATAATGAACCCAAAAAAAAAATATGAAAAACCTAGAAATGGTTTATATTAATCTTGAAATGTAGTTCTAGGCTTAGCAAATGCAAATAAATGCAATGTAGAGTTCTAAGGAAGAGAATTGCCTCTGCCAGATCCTCTTTCATAGAGTCTCTTAAGTCAGACTTTATTATTTTTATGGCTGAAAATAATCTTTCGTAACGGTCTTTGAAATCCAAATGTTTTTTTCTTATATCCTAACAGTTCTAAAAAAGCTAGAGGTGAAACAAGCTGCCATGAAAAACCTCACGAAGAGAGTAATGGCAAATGAGCAGCAGATACTGTTTTTGATGCGCCAAAATCAACAACTGGTGCAACAACTGGCGAAAAACATGGATGAGGTGACAGAGCTTCAGAAGTTAATGTCCTAATTTTTTTTTTTTTTTTTTTTAATAAAAAATGTTATATTTTGCAAAGGTTTCATTTCTTATTGAAATTGTTAGTTTTTTAAACACATCTAACTTCACATCTAACTTCACATCTAACACATCAACATCAACATCAACACATCTAGCTTAATAATAACCGAAAACATTTTATACTATTACTAGCTGAATACCCGGCGTTGCCCGGTCTTCCTATCTTAACCTTTTGGGGAGGAAAATCATAGTAATATAAATATACCCATCTTTTATATAAGGGTGTTGGTAAGGGTTAATTTAACTGTTATATATTTTTATTTGGCATATAAGTAATATGTATAGCGGGTATTATTGAAATATCTCCAGGCGTACAGAAGTTATGTGGGAACATACATTTTCCATTGATTTGCATGGGACTTTAAAGGAAAACCCCGACCCTCACAAATGGGGGTAGTTAAGGGATAAATTAACTATCAGTGGTATCAGTGAACAGCAGTGGTAATAGGAGTATATATAGAGTGGGAATTAACTTTTTACATAGGTGTCTTGACAGAGCAGCAGCAGCAGCAGTAGTAGTAGTAGTAGTAGATACAGAGTCATATCACTTGGGCAGGAGGTGCCATGATGAACAGCAGTGGTAATAGGAGTATATAGAGTGGGAAATTACTTTTGACATAGTTGTCTTGACTGAGCAGCAGCAGCAGCAGCAGCAGCAGTAGTAGTATTAGCAGTAGTAGTTGATACAGAGTCATATCACATGGGCAGGAGTTGCCATGATGTACAGCAGTCTTAATAAGAGTATATAGAGTGTGAAATAACTGCTGACATAGGTGTATTGACTGGGCGGCAGCAGCAGCAGCAGAAGCAGCAGTAGTAGTATTAACAGTAGTAGTTGATACAGAGTCATATCACATGGGCAGGAGTTGCCATGATGTACAGCAGTCTTAATAAGAGTATATAGAGTGTGAAATAACTGCTGACATAGGTGTATTGACTGGGCGGCAGCAGCAGCAGAAGCATCAGTAGTAGTATTAACAGTAGTAGTTGATACAGAGTCATATCACATGGGCAGGAGTTGCCATGATGTACAGCAGTCTTAATAAGAGTATATAGAGTGTGAAATAACTGCTGACATAGGTGTATTGACTGGGCGGCAGCAGCAGCAGAAGCAGCAGTAGTAGTATTAACAGTAGTAGTTGATACAGAGTCATATCACATGGGCAGGAGTTGCCATGATGTACAGCAGTCTTAATAAGAGTATATAGAGTGTGAAATAACTGCTGACATAGCTGTATTGACTGGGCGGCAGCAGCAGCAGCAGAAGCAGCAGTAGTAGTATTAACAGTAGTAGTTGATACAGAGTCATATCACATGGGCAGGAGTTGCCATGATGTACAGCAGTCTTAATAAGAGTATATAGAGTGTGAAATAACTGCTGACATAGGTGTATTGACTGGGCGGCAGCAGCAGCAGCAGAAGCAGCAGTAGTAGTATTAACAGTAGTAGTTGATACAGAGTCATATCACATGGGCAGGAGTTGCCATGATGTACAGCAGTCTTAATAAGAGTATATAGAGTGTGAAATAACTGCTGACATAGGTGTATTGACTGGGCGGCAGCAGCAGCAGAAGCAGCAGTAGTAGTATTAACAGTAGTAGTTGATACAGAGTCATATCACATGGGCAGGAGTTGCCATGATGTACAGCAGTCTTAATAAGAGTATATAGGGTGTGAAATAACTGCTGACATAATTGTCTTGACTGATCCAAAGGAGTCATGGGAGAAAATCATGTGGTCAGATGAGACTATAATATAATTTTTTGATCATAATTTCACTAACCGTGTTCGGAGGAAGAATAATGATGAGTACCATGCCAAGAACGCCATCCCTAATGTGAAGCATGGGGGTGGTAGCATCATGCTTTGGTGGTGTTTTTCTGCACATGGGACAGGGTGACTGCACTGTATTAAGGAGAGGATGACCGGGGCCATGTATTGCAAGATTTTGGGCAACAACCTCCTTCCCTGAGTTAGAGCTTTGAAGATGGGTCGAGGCTGGGTCTTCCAACATGAGAATGACCCAAAGCACACAGCCAGGATAACCAAGGATTGGCTCTGTAAGGAGCATATCAAGGTTCTGGCGTGGCCTAGCCAGTCTCCAGACCTAAACCCAATAGAGAATCTTTGGAGGGAGCTCAAACTCCGTGTTTCTCAGCGATAGCCCAGAAACATGACTGATGTAGAGAAGATCTGTGTGGAGGAGTGGGCCAAAATCCCTCCTCCAGTGTGTGCAAAGTTGGTGTAAAACTACAAGAAATGTTTGACCGCTGTAATTGCAAAGAAAGCCTACTGTTCCAAATATTAACATTGATTTTCTCTGATGTTGAAATAGTTATATTCAGCACTGTAAATACATCAGGTCCGGGGCTTCATCAGGGAATGCATGGCAAGGGACCCTTCAGCGCCCTGAACCGACGACGGGTGCCAGAAAGTCACCGCCGATCCAGGACTCATTCATCTTTATGAATGTGAGTCTGTCCACGGAGTCTGTGGACAGACGGGTCCTCTTGTCCGTGACCACCCCACCTGCCGCGCTGAATGTCCGCTCAGATAGTACGCTGGAGGGGGGGCAAGACAATAACTCCAGCGCATACTGAGCGAGCTCGCGGCAGGTGTCCAATCTGGCAACCCAGTACTCCATGGGGTCGTCGGTGCTCATACTGTCAGAAGCACCGACGGACGCCATGTAGTCTGCCACCATGTGGGCCAGCCGCTGGTGGTGACTGCTGCTGCTGCTGCTGGTGGTGGTACTGGGTCGCTCGGTTTGGAAGAACATCCTCATCTCTTCCATTAGGTCCCCTGCTCGGCTGCAGCTGGGTGCAGCCACCTGCTGGGTGAGATGAGGGGGGACAACTGGAGGCCGGGGAGTTGCCTGCTCCAACCGTCTGACAATGCCTGCCTGCAGTTCCTCCATCCGGTGCTGCCTCCGGCTGGCTGGGATGAACTGCTCCAGTTTCCCCTTGCACCTGGGATCCAAAAGGGTGGCCATCCAGAAATCATCCCTCGTCTTGATGGTCTTAACCCGGGGGTCCCTCCTGAGGCATCTCAGCATGTGGGCAGCCATGGGGAAGAGCACAGCCCGCTGTGACTCCTCAATGCTGGCCAGGTGAATGAGGTGCGACTCTTCTTCCCTGAGGCGCTGCTGGTCAAACTCAGACATGCCCAACCCCCGGACTATCGGTGCCCCCAACACCGGCTCTCCCTCCTGACCAGGCCCTGACTCCGGGACGACACCAGCAACCACCTCCTCCTCCTCTTCATCATCATCCTCCTCTTCCTCCTCCTCCTCCTGGTCCTGGCCCTGGTCTCGGTGGAGCATTGCTGACTCCTCCTGCTCCACCAAGGCACTCTCCCCAGCCTCGAGCAGGCGATCTAGTGTCCTCTCCAGCATGAACAGTATTGGCAGCACGCTATTGAGGCCAATTTGCTCACTGCTGACCATCTTGGTCGCCTGCTCGAAGGAGGACAACACTTGGCAGACCTGGTTTATCTGCCCCCACTGCGCACAGGCGATGAAAGGGAGTTGTGGTGAAGCCCTCTCAGTGCCTAGTTCCATCAGGTACTCCCTCACCGCCCTTTGCTGCTCCCACAACCTCTTCAGCATGTGGAGGGTGGAGTTCCACCGCGTCACACTGTCCACAATCAGCCTGTGAAGGGGCAGATTGTACTTCCGCTGCAATTTGGACAGGGACGCGGTAGCGGTTGGGGAGCGCCTGAAGTGGCTGGCAATCCTACGCGCCTTTGCCACAATGTCACTCAACCCTGGATAAGTGCGCAGGAACTTCTGCACCACCAGGTTGAGGACATGTGCCAGACAGGGCACGTGCGTCAGACTGCCAGCATGGAGGGCGGCGAGTAGGTTGCTGCCGTTATCGCAGACAACCATACCTGGCTGGAGCCTTCGGGGTGTCAGCCACTTCTGGACCTGAGCTTGAAGTGCTTTCAGCACTTCTTCTGCAGTGTGTCTCCGGTCCCCTAAACTAACAAGCTGGAGCACGGCCTGACAGCGCACGTGCCCCACACTTGAGTAGCTACGGGGGCGCTTGCTGGGAGGCTCAGCAGCTGCGGAGACAGTGGCTTGAGGGAGACCAGCAGTTCTCCCCTGGACACCCCGGGGCGGCACCACAAGATCGGTTGCCGACGATCCCTCACCGACGCCTCGGAGGGAAACCCAATGGGCCGTGAAGCTGATGTAGCGTCCCTGCCCATGCCTGCTGGTCCAGCCATCCATTGTCAGATGAACCCTGTCGCTGACAGCGTGATCCAGCGACAGGGTTACATTCTGCACAATGTGCTGGTGTAGGGCAGGGACACCAGTCCTGGCAAAGAAATGGCGGCTGGGGACACGCCATTGGGGTTGGGCCTGCTCCAACATCTGCCTGAAGGGGTTGCTGTCAACTATGTTGAAGGGCAGCAGATGTTGGGCAATAACCCTTGCCAGGAGCCCATTGAGGGAACGCACACGTCGGTCTCCAGGGGGGAAGGGAGTGGTGCGGTCAAAGGCGTCTGAAATCGACGCCTGGCGCCGGACGGCAGTGCGGGACACAGACGTGGAGGGTGCTGTGGAAGTAGAGGTCTGGCTGCCGGTACCAGTACCTCTACTAGAGGGAGCGGGGGGGCATGACCTGCTGGAAACAGATGAAGATGTGGCAGGGGCTGCTGTACCCTGCTCACTTGTGGTGGTGGCGCTGCTACCACCACCACGCTTCATCTCGTCATACAACGCCCAGTGGTTTATCCTCAGGTGCTGGTTCAGGGCTGTGGTACCCACCCGAGCCAAACACTTCCCTCTCTTCACCCTCACTTTACAAATCCGGCAGATGGCCACGGTAGGGTTGTCTGCCACCAGGGTAAAGAAATTCCAGACAGGTGACTTCAGCACCGCCCTCCTGTCAGATGGGGTGACGCTTACTTGCACCTGCTGGGATTCGGTGCGCACAGGTGGAGCTGCCTGCTGCTGCTGCTGCTGCTGCTGCTCCTCCTCCTGACACCTCCTGCTGCCATCACCAGTGGAGACCCTGACGATGGTCTCCCTGGTGGTGACCTGGCGCACCGTTTCACCAGGGTGCCTACCTTCCCCGTCGTCACTGACGTAGTGAGCCGACGCGTCAGATGGCAACCATGATGGGTCACCCTCTTCGCCCCCAGAGATGTCAGACCAAGGGCTGAGATGTGTTGGTCTGAGGGAACCACGTGACATGGAGCCTCTAGCCTGGCTCCGCTGTCCCCTCACCCACGCCTGGGTCTGACTAGGTGCTGCTGTTTCCTGCACCAAAACAGCAGCACCAGTTTGAAGGGATGTCTCTGGGATACTGCCAGCAGGTATCCCATCCTCCTCATCCATCCCTTCAAAAAGGTCCTGACCATCAGGACAGAGCTGGAGGTCTGCCTGATGCATGGCCTCCCCCAAGAGATCCCTATCACTGTCGCTGTCGAACAGTAAGATGCTGGACTCTTGGGGGCTGGGGGGGGGTAGTACAGGCAACGGTGTAATGGTGGTACTACTGTGAGTCGGGACCGACGACTCAGTGGCACTGCTGTGCCCCATGTAGTCCACCACTACTTGAGCCTGAGATGGCAATATCGGGCGGCTGCCCGATGGGAAGAACTCCCGGATCAGGCGTACTCCCCTTGCACCCGATCCTCTACCACTAGTAGGGGCACGAGAGGTACCCCGTGCTGGCAGCGATCCAGCACTGGGAGTAACTCCCCTACCCCTGCTGCCACGGCCACGGATGCCGCTCATTATTGCTGATATGTGTGTGGGGGGGTTAAACTTTATTGGGGGGGAAAATGTGAACAAAATGTGTTTTTGTGTTTTTTTTACAAGACAGGCACGCAGACAAAGACGTACACAGACAGCTACTAAACTATAAGAAAAGTAGTACACCAGACAAGGACTACAAAATTAAAGAAAAAAAAAAAAAGCACTAAACAAACACTAACTTTTTTTTTTTTTTTTTTTTTTAAACACAAAACACAGACACTAAACACACACTAAGCTAAGCTAGATGAAATAAATGTACACTAACAGTGTGTACACTTACTACACAAAATTTAACTAAACTGAACACAAAACTTAGCTTTTATAAAAGCTCTTTAGGGAAAACTAAACAAAATTTGAACTGAGATGCCTATCAAATATCACTGAACAGCGAACCTGCAAGATCTAACAGTAACACAAGATGAACAAAACTTAGCTTTTAGAAAAGCTCTTTTATAAAGCTCAGCAAAATGTGTTCTGAAATCTCTTGCAAATATAACTGAACAGGGAGGATTGCAGGATCAAACAGTAACACAAATGAAAAAAACAGCACAAAACAGCACAAAACGTAGCTTTGAAAAAAGCTCTTGGGTCTATTGCTTTGAAAAAAGCAGTTGATATACTGGAAAAGATCCACTGGAATCACTAAATAGCAATGCTGGTGATGATCTAAATCAATCAAGAACAAAGACACAGGAAACCAGGAACACAGAAACAGCCTCCACACTCTATAGCCAGCTTCTGAATCTGCAATGAAATGGTGCTGGGAGTGAGCTTATATAATGTCCATGCAGGCAGGTTCCTATTGGTTGCTAACCTGTGACGAGTGTGGAAGGAGAACTCTGATTGGCTCTGATGCAAAAGGGCGGAGCAAATAATCGCGCAATATTCCTATTGCCGAATATTCGCATTGCGAATATTCGGCAATATAAAATGATCGCTTCAGCTACTCGGCCCAATGGCTCTAATCATACCAGCAATGCTTTCAGACGTCTATGGAGATCACTAGGATGTGATCTGTTTTAAAAATGAAACTGTAAAAATCGCTCTGATGCGGAAGATCGGGGCGAGGAAAATAATCGCGCGATATTGCGTTTGCCGAATAATCGCATTGCGATCTTTCTGGAAAATTCAATGAACGCTTCAGCTACTCGGCCCAGGGTCTCTAATGATACCAGCAATGCTTTTAGACGTCGATGGAGATATCTAGGATGTGATCTGATTCAAAAAAAAAATTGTAAAAAATCGAATATTCGGAATTGCGAATATTCACCGCGAATTTCGAAATATAGCGCGATTTCTCGAATATGCTATATTCGAGTCGAATATTCGCAATGCGAATATTCGTGAGCAACACTAATCAGGACGGCAACACTTGAGCAATTTGCAAGATACATGCAGACTTGGATTCCGGACTGCACAGCCACCATGATTAAGGATAAAATTAACAACATCAGGAACACATACAGGAAGACCTACAAAAAAGTACACAAACAGAGGTCAGGAGCAGCAGCACGGGCTGTAAAGGAGCCCAAGCTGTGGTACTACAAGCACCTCAGCTTTTTGGAGCATCAAATGGAGTGCCGGGATTCAATTTCCAGTCTTCCTTCCACCCTTCCTTCCAGGCTTCCTTCCAGCGGAACTTCCACGGTTCCCCCCACCCCTGCAGAGTGCGACCAAGAGCTGGCTGACATTGAGGAGGCAGATCTGCCGAGCTTCAGTGAGGTATAGTAGTTTACAAAATATTTCTTGGCTGAAAATTATTGTTGTTTTATTTAGATGAATTTGAAAACGAAAAGGAAAGCTTGGAAACACAAACAAAAATCGTGGGCAGAAAGAATTGGGTCAGGGATGCCAACTGCAGGGGTCAGAATGAGAGTCCGTTCAATTTTAAATAAGAAACCCAAAAAACAGTCAAGAGCATGAAAAGGTGTGTGATTGTGCAAAAGATTACAACATGTCCCTTTTTTCTACACAGGAAGAGACCAGCCAGGAGCCAGCAGGTCCCGAAGATGTCAGCCAGGCGGAAGGGGTGAGTGGCAGCCAGGAGGAGGCCAGGCCAAGTGGATGTCAGCAGGTCCCCAGGCTCAGCACCATCTCCCAGGTGCCTCCCCTCCAGAAGCGCCGGCCTAGCCAAAAGAGGCGCTGGAGGCAGCTGGAGGAGGAGAGCCTGCAGGTCATCAGGGAGGCATCCCAGATCATGAGGACCCCCCTGAACCCAACAGAGAGCTATAGTGCTTCACTCTCCAACCTGCAGGCATAGGGGGAGGAACAAAGAGAACTGGCGAAAGACCTGTTCAACAAGGTCATGTGGTGGGCCAGAAGGGACCTGCTGACAAGGGACACTGATCTGAGTGACCCGGCCCGGCCTGCTCCTCATCTCCCTCCTGCTGCCACATCATCACCACCTGCAAGGGGCCGTGGACGGGGCCGTGGAAGTTCCGCTGCAAGGCAGCCTGGAAGGAAGGCTGTAAGGAAGACCAGAAAGTGAATCCCTGCCTTCCAGCTGATTTGACCACAAACTGAGGTTGTTGTAGTACCACAGCTTGGGGTCATTTATAGCATCTGCTGCTGCTTTTAATTTCTGACATTTGTGTAGCACATTGTGACTCCTGATGTTGTTAATTTTGTCCTTGATCATGGTGGAATGTGCCTTTGGTTTCCACAAAGTCTGCATGTATTTTGGAAATTGCTCAAGTGTTGCCGTTATTTTTTGTTATTTTTTTGGCCAGAATAAATGGAAATTGAATTTACGTTAAAACCTTGTCTATTGTATTTTTCTGGTGAATAGCCATCAAACATTTCTGAAATACAATGTATAATTTTCAAAGCACACAACCTTCTTGAGGGGGGGGGGGAACTGGTGTGATAACTTGCCAAAAAAAAGAAATCTACATTAAATAAAAATAAAAAAGACCACCAAAAAAACCATAAAAAAAAAATTTCTCATCAAAAATAAAAAAAATTGGTGTGATAACTTGCCAAAAATAAAAAAATATATATGTGGAGTCTGGCTTGCCAAATAAACATAAAAAAACATGAGATCACAGGCAAAAAAGAAAAAAAAAACGTATGGGAGAACTTTGTCTAAATAGCATCAGCAAAACAACATGTTTATTCTAGCAATAGAACGAGGAAACAAATGCGCTGCAATAAACGAGACACTAAATTTCAAAATGTCGAATGTGCCGTATCAAAAACGAACGCGAGTTTTACAAGAACGAGCGCTCCCGTCCCCTCATTTAGTCTGAGCATGCGTCGGTTTTTGAACCGATGTTTTTGTGTACTAACCATCGGTTTGGACCGATCGGTCAGCGGTCCATCGGTTCAATTTTAAAGCATGTTTTAAAATTTTGGACCGAAGGACAACAGACCGATGGGCCGTACACACGGTCGGTTTGGACCGTTGAAACTGAACCTCGGTCCATTCTCATCGGTTTTGTCCGACCGTGTGTACGCGGCCTCAGAGATTCTCATCCTTACCTACCCAATTAAAAATTTGATTTTTAACTTACCGCAAAATCCTTTTCTTGGAGTACATTCTAAACCCACAAAGCATCCTTCAATGATGTGCTTCATTTGTTTTATATTTTTAGGCTTTTTTCTCTGTATTTTCACCTGATGATCCTGCAAATAAATCACTTCCTGCCTTAGGGTGCCTACCCTCACTACCACTCCATCTATGTACAGTATCTATATAGAGACATCATAGCCACTCTTGGATAGCAGCATTGTCAACTTGTGCAGAGGATAGTGTTGGATGGAATTTACATAAATGACAACAAATTAAAGCTCAACTCTAGTGAACGTCATTTAAGCCTTTAGAAAAACTGTTTCTTGATCATACATCATGGGACACAGAGCCTTAATTACTTAATGTGTTATGTAGTCACCACATGTGATTGGACACTGGCAAACCCAATTAAAATGGAGTTCCTCCCCTATATAACCGCTCCCATATGGAAAGTACCTCTGTTTTTTTTTGCCAGTGTTAAGGTGGTTGGTCACATTCAACATGTGCCAAGAAGAAAAATTTTCTTTTGATGGTCTGGCTGCGGAGACCTAGGAGCTATAACCGGATTCATTCCTCGGACTGATATCAAAGGCCTAAGAAGGTTGGTACCTGGGCCTCGTGTTGAGAAAAAACTAGGTTTGCCTGTAATGTCTCTCTGCGGAGGTCTGGGCTCTGGGATCAAGACTTTGGTGTACTAATACATTCGTGGCACAAAAAGTTTCTGGCAGGGTCTTCTACAGGTCCAGGTATGAGGTTTTCTGAAGGTTGGCACAACTTGCCCGCCGTGATGGGTGAAAGCTGGAACTACTTTGATAGCTTTGATTTGGTAGATTTGTTTTTTAAATGTATAAAAGCTAACTTTTGTCAGTTCCCTTATCAGTGTTTAATGGTTTGTAGAGCCCCTCTAACTGCCAGTTTTGCTGGACAGCTTGGTCAGTTAGAAGTTGAATAAAAACAGACTTACTAGCAGAATCAACAGATGCAAATTAAAAAAAATTAAAAACAAAATGAATGCAGCCACCACATCTAAGGATTTTAAGCCACTATATATTCCATTTTCGTTTTTGGGTTTGGATCGATTTAAAAGAAAGAGTGACATTGGGTTATGCTACTGCCTATAAGATATTGGACACTGGCAATCAAAGCTTTAAGGACAGCCTAGTACAACCCCTCACACCCTCCACCTTCCTCAGATTTGCAGAAATTTATAGTAGGAGTGGATCATAGGAATAGAGGTGATGGACCTGTGTCCCTAAGGCCGGGTTCACACTGGTACAACACGACAGTCGTACTACTTTAGATCTGACTTTGCCCTGCGACTTGAAGTCTGACATGCATCCGACTTTAATGAACAGGGATCTGACTTATCCAACTGATCCCCGACAATACCAGGCACTGTGTCTGGTAAGAATCTTTAGGAACAACTCGAAGAAAGAAAAACGGCATACCAGGCATAAGAGCATACCAGGCCCTTCGGTCTGGTTTGGATTTTAAGGGGAAAACCCTTATGCTGAAACAAATGGCGTGGGGGTCCCCTCGAAAGTCCATTCCAGATCCTTATCCAAGCATACAGCCCGGCAAGTCAGTAAAGGGGTGGGGACGAGCGAGTGCCCTCCCCTCCTGAACCGTACCAGGCTGCATGCCCTCAACATGGGGGGGATGGGTGCTTTGGAGGACAAGGGCCACTTTCCGACCAACCCTGGCCATTTGTCGGGGTCAGCAGGCGGGGGGTTTATCGGAATCTGGGAGCCACCAGATCTCAGCCCCCCACCCTATGTGAATGAGTATGAGGTACATTGTACCCCTACCCATTTACATGAAAAAAAGTGTAAAAAAAAACACACTACACAGGGTTATAAAGTAATTTATTAGGCATCTCCAGGGTTCTCTTCCGACTTCTTCTGCCCTCCCTGGTTCTTCTCTCTCTGTCTTCTGCCGGGTCTACTCCGCTATCTTCTGCTCTTTCGCCCGCTCTTTTGCTCGCTCCTGCCCAGTCTAGTCCATTGTCTTCTTCCCTCTGCTCTTCTTATGATTTTTTTGTACTTGCCGTGGAGTTCCCCCTCTAGATCATCAGAGCACAAGTCGCATGCCAAAGTCTGATCAGGCAAGACAGCGATCCGACTTCAGTGATATTCAATGGGTACTGGGGCCCTCCCAGGGCGACTTACTCTGAGAGATGTATTGGAGAGGAGCTGCGAGTATGTGTGGGCGGGAAGAGGAAGGAGATACACAAAGTGTGAGAGGACAGCAGGACAGAGAGGGAAGGAGAGAAGCTGGGTGCCCATTACTAGAATACATTATGTAAGTGTTCATCTCACAGTATGTTGTGGTTATGTCTAGTGTTTGTATTTATACCTGTTTGTGTGTATCTGAGTGTATGTCTCAGTGTGTAAATGTAGGTGTGTTGTGTGCATGTATATAACTGAGCATGTGTACTGTATATATCTGATTGTGTATGCATGTATCTGATTGTATATATACAAGTGTGTATGTATGTATCTGAATGTGTGTATATATGTGTGTGCATGTACTGTATGTAATTGAGAACATGTGTAGTGCCCACCCCAAATTTAGGGGGTGCTATTTTAAATTTAAGGGAAGTCTGGACCTATACTTGGGCACAGACCTGTTTGATTAACACAAATTTGCCTCTGTTCTGGCTGTGGTACTACTTGGTAGTTTCCCTTGTTGCCTGCAGGTTGTGTTGCCATCTCGGCCTTATGTTGGAACACAGGAGTACCATGGTGTATTGGGTGTCCTTTCTCAGCAGCGGTACAGTGGGAGTGGTGACCCCGCTGTGCATGATGGGGAGGAGTACTTAAGGCCCATTTTATGGGGTCCTTCGCCTTGTGGCCATCCTGGCGTGAGGTGTGTGTGTGAGCCCGACTTCGGGGCCATATTGGCCCAGAGTTGCTTTGCTATTTAGTGGGCCCAGCTATGCTGGTTGGGGCCTGCAATCCTAAAGGGGGATCCCAAGCTGTCTGTCCATAAGGGAGGAAGCTGTCTTGATGAAGGAAACCGGGGGAGACCGTCAAAGTGCTAGCGTCTCGGGTGAGGCCTGGTGACCTAATTAAGGAGGGATCCACTACATTGAAAGTCTTTCAGTCTGCCGTTTTCGGCTTAAAGGCTCTTCTACTGCACAGCTGGAGGTTCGGGACTTTGAAATCCTGTGGCAGAGGACTCCTGGACGCATCCAAGTTCATTCAGGGGTCTGTGGCAGAGACCAAGTTCATCCAAAGGTCTGTGGCAGAGACCAAGTTCATCCAAAGGTCTGTGGCAGAGACCAAGTTCATCCAAAGGTCTGTGGCAGAGACCAAGTTCATTCCAAGAGGTCTGTGGCAGAGGCTGTCTGGACATTAGTTTGTGCATCATCCCGGCTGCTAGGTCATGTGAGAGGGGACTATCCTGGTGAGCAATACCCACTCAGTAGCTGAGAGTGGAGATTGTTTAACTATGTTAAGCATTCTGTACCGTGTGCCTGAACCTTCCCCTACTCTTCTCCTCCCTTCTACTTTCTCTACTTCAAGTTACCCTGCAGTAAAAATAAAACCCAACTGTTGAAGGTTTTACATCTGTCTGGACATTGCATTTATTATGGACTTTCCTACCCTGACAACGAAGCTACAGAGGTAATGTGCAAACCCAAAATTTAACCAGCAGCTCCTTCGGGGGGAGTGCTACAAATGTTTTTTTTTTATTCAATATTTTATTGTATCAAAAGGTAACAATACAGAAGTCAGCATGCAATGACAATGAATGAAAGATAAGCATAATCGCGGACGCAGCCGCCACATAACATGAATCGAGTGAACAGTAAACAAAGGAAGTCGTATGGAACAAAAATTGAAAATAACATTTTAGGATGGTTGCCCACGTAAGCTAAGATGTGTTGTGTAAAAAAAAAAAAAAAAAAAAAAAACGAAAGGAAAGGAAACAACCCTGAGGGCGTGAGCAATTTTGAACGGCATAGACATGAAAAACTATGTATATACGCTGTCTAATGAGAGAGAACAGGGATTTATTATCAATAGGGGGATGGGAGGGAGCTGAGGCATGTATGGGGGGGAGCAACATAGGATGGGTGTAGAAAGAATTCTAGAGGGTCTACGGTACAATTGTAATGTACAAATCGAGGAAGGTACAATATGTGGGAGGGCAGAGCAGTTGCAACAGATGGGGGGGAGGGGGGAGGGAAGGGGTCCAGAATGGGGAGCTAGAAAATGGGTGTGGGGGATGTATAGATTCCCACCACAGCTTTCGGACATCCGCTAAGATATTTTTCGCTTATATTCGTCTGTCGAGGTAAAGTGTATCCAGCAAGCCCATGTTTTTGTGTAATTAGAGGGCGTATCATGAGCCTGGTGAATCAGGTCTTCCATTTCTGAAGTTTGATTTATGCGTCTGAACCAGTCGGCTACAGTCGGAGGTTCCGGGGATCGCCATTTCACGGGAATGCAAAGTTTCACTGCGTTGATCAAATGCATTGCCAAAGAACATAAATAGGCCCTTGGGGGTATGTTGGAGTGATGGAGCAGAAACTGTGCCGGCAAGAAGTCCAGATCATAGGTCGTTATGGAGTTAGTGATGCGGTGGACCTCAGTCCAAAATGGTTGTAGTTTAGAACCCGACCACCAGATGTGCAGTAAGGAGCCCGGTTCGGCTCCACATCTCCAACATAGAGGGGAAACAGAGGGATAGATGGTGTGTAGCCTCAGGGGAGTCTTGTACCATCTTGAAAAAAGTTTTAAGGCATTTTCTTGAGTGTGTACGTTGACTGACCCTTTATGAATGCTGGAGTACAGTATACAGCTTCCCAATTCTGTTAGGTCTATTGAAAGCTCCGTTTCCCATTTCCGGCTGGCCCAGTTGTCTTTGGGTTTGCCATCAGGAAATAGTAAAGCATAAGTATAGGAAATAAGGTGGGTCAAAGGGTCGGGATTCGAGCACAATGTCTCAAAGGGGGTGGGCTGGCGGGACCAGGCCGGTTTCGGGCGCGGCTTCTCAAAAAAGTGCCTGAGTTGGACATACGTCCAGAACGGGAACGTTCGGTTCCTCGTCCTTTTTTTTTTTTCCTCATTCTAGATAGAAGGGTGAAAGGTAAAAGGTAAAATCCGGGTTGTTTCTAAGTGGGGTCATAGGGCCCAGTAGAGTGGAGATCCGATATTTAGAGCAAGCCGTTCTAAAGGTAGTCAGCGTCGGGAAAATGAGAGGGTGAGTTCGACATGAAGGGGGAATGCTGTTTGTCGATATCCATGAGGTAAGGGCTAACGGGACAGACGAGAACGAATGTTCCAGTCATACCCAATCTTTGGACGTGAGGTGGACATTCCAGTCAATAATTCTAGAAAGGTGATATGCCTGGTGGTATTTAAATAGAGCTGGGAGACCTAAGCCCCCTTTCAACTTAGGGATGGTGAGACTGTCGAAGCTTAACCGAGGTCTAAGGCCGCGTACACACGGTCGATCCATCCAATGAGAATGGTCCGACGGACCGTTTTCATTGGTTCACCGCAGAAGTGGCCCGACGACCTGATTATGCGTGCACACCGTCAGTCCAAAATCCGATCGGGTCAGAACGCGGACACGTAAACCACGTACAACGTCACTATAAAGGGGTAGGCCAAAGCCTTCGTCGCCGCCCTTGAGTCCGCTTTTGCTAATTCCGTGTAACCGCGTGTTAGTGAAAGATTGGTGAGAGCCGATTCGCGCTTTTCAGTCTCCGTGCTTTTTCAGATCGTATTCTCAGGTTCAGTGTGTGCTTGTGGGTTCGTATTTGTCATTCAGTGCTGGCTTTCAGGTTGTTTTTGCTTTGCAGTGCCATCCTGTCCGCTCATATCTGTGTGCAGTATGTTCTTTACAGGAATTGCTGGATTTGGGGGTGCTTTCTGTTTGAAGTGCGTTCTGACCAGCCGACTGGTTTGAAGCCATGATGGAGCAGCGTGATTTTGCTAAAATTCATGCTGCGTATGGGCTGGCTTCTGCAGTTCATACTAACTCAAGGACTTTGGCCAGGACCAGAGGGAGGAGGTGTTCCTGGGCCAAAAGTTGGTTGCGCCAGCGTGACCAATTTTCTCATATGCCTCTGCTTAGGGAAATCCAGGAGAATAATCCTGATGACTTCAGGAACTTTCTCTGTATGACGGACCCCGTTTTCCACCGTCTATTGGATCTTCTGTCCCCCTATATCACGAGGCAGGACACTGTGATGCGCCAAGCCATCACGGCCGAGCAGAGGCTTATTGCCACGTTGCGGTACCTGGCGACTGGGAGGAGCCTGCAGGACCTCAAGTTCTCGACAGGCATCTCTCCACAGGCGCTTGGAATCATCATACCGGAGACGTGTTCTGCTATCGTTTAAGTCATGCAGGAGGAGTATATTAAGGTAAGCTTCCTCCTTTAAACATCACAATCTCTGTTTTTAATGTATGCTTATATCTTCTTTTTTTTGCAGATTTCCCTACTTCCCATGATTGTATTATGCTGTGAATGTTCCCTTTTGTCCCCATGCCTGTTTGAAGCTTTCCATGCTCTTTTCTTGTCCTACATGCATCTTTCCCTTCACTAAACCTGTCCAGCATGCTATCCTAGGGCCAAACACACCTATCCTAGTCTTTTTTCAACCTTATTTTAGTCTGCTCCATTGTAGTCCTGCCCCCCCCCCCCCTTATTTTAGTTTTTTCTTTTTTGTAATATTTTTAGGCATAGTGCTACCTGTTTAGAATTTTTAGGGCCTACACTCAGCTAGACCCCCCCCCTAAAAATGTTTAATGCCCCATCAGAGGGGTGAGGAGTCTGATTTAAGTGGGCCTATATCTTTGGCCATGTAATACTCACTCCAATGCTAGTAAATGTTTTAATGATGTGGCACAAGGATGTTTTGGAATTGTGATTGCAATGTTTATTTAGCAAATTTTTAACTGTAATTTTTTGTTTGTCCCCACAGTTTCAGACTGTGGCTTCCCAATTTGCCCAGCGGTGTGATTTTCCGAACTGCGGAGGGGCAATAGATGGGAAACACGTCCGCATAGTGCCGCCACCCCGTTCGGGGTTGTACTATTTTAACTACAAAGGTTTTCATAGTATCGTGTTGATGGCGGTGGTGTCGGCACAGTACGAATTTTTGTATGTGGATGTGGGGAAGAACGGTTGGCTGTCTGATGGGGGAGTGTTCGCGCAGACGGAGTTTGCCAAGCGTCTACAATCTGGTGGTCTAGAACTGCCACGGGATGAAGACAATTTGGAGGGACTTCCGTTTGTTTTTCTCGCGGATAAATCTTTCAGGCTTGGACCTCACCTCATGCGGCCTTTTCCCCAGAGGACCCTCACCCCGGAGAGGAGGGTTTTCAATTTCCGGCTGGCCAGAGCTCGGAGGGTAGTCGACAATGCCTTTGGGATACTCGCCAGCCGGTTCCGCCTGTTCTTGAGAGCGATACACCAGGCGGCATATAAATTGAACACCATTGTTTTTGCCTGTTGCATTTTTCACAATTTTTTACGCAGGCACTCCCAGTCGTACCTAGCCAACATTGATGCTGAGGCAGGACTACCCTCAGATACCTTTCCTGGCATGGACACTGGTCGCGCTGGCTTGGCCCCCCAATCTGCTCGTGAGGCACGCGACAAATATGTTGAGTACTTCATGGGTCGGGGGGCCATTGCTATGCCAGAAAATATTTCTTCCTAATTCGGCCCCCAAAAGAAAGAAATATTTATTACCTAATAAACAATTTGACCATTGGAATGTATACAGTTGTTTGTCATTCTTGCTTTGGTTTCATTTTCTATGTCTCCCTGGTTCTCCTTCTAGTGCACTTCTAGTGCCAAATGTAGTTCTCAGTTTTAGTAAATAAACACAATTGCACAGTAGTCACTCATCTACTTACTCGTATTGAGCATAGAAAGAAGAAGCCACTCCATTTTTATATTTTTCTGGGGTTTTTATTCTGTGCTCAACCTCCTTTTTAATTTTTGTCTGGTAACAAAAGAGACAAGTGTTTGTTTCTGCACAACGTTTGATTTTTTTTTAAGATTTTTTTTTTTAGTTTTTTTCTTATTTTTACAAAAAAACAAGATCTCCAAACAATGGAACTTACAAAGTTCAACCTTCTCCCAAACACATGTGATGGGGTGATGTCACCCCAGAACAAGCCAAAATTTGAAGATGCACACATTTTGACTGGCCAAATGGGGAATTCTCTCCTGATACCATGCCAAATGTCAACATGTGCTATCTGCCATCATGGGTGATCAATGGATGTGTTTTGGGGGGGCAAACCCTTCCTCTCACCTACTTGAGTAGCGAGGAAGGGCTTGAACCCACAAAGCAAAGCCAATCGATATCCTGTGATGGCAGACAGCACATGTTGGCACACTGTGTGTATCTTCAAATTTTGGCGTGTGGATTATCCAATACAAATTGGTGTGCAAAACATAACCTTGAAAGAGGTTTTTTTTGGGGGGGGGGGGGGTTAATCTTGTATACGGCCCATCATGTCCATTTCAGTACTGCATTCCATAATTTGTTGGATGACAATTTGGGCACTAGCCCTGGAAAAGTGTGTACTACCAGATGCAGGGATACCACCATCTTCATCCCCTAAAAAAAAAAAAAAAAAAGTTTTTTTTAATAATGTGCAGGCCTGCCTACATCTCTTTTTCCCTGTGAAGCTGGGGGGACACTGACCTGTTGTGCTGATAATCTCCACCTCTCCATCTTCCACAACTCCTTCTTCCACCACTCCTCCTTCCTCCTCAATTTCTTCCACCACTCCTTCTTCTACCACTCCCTCTTCCACCATGATTTCTTCCTCCTCGATTTCTTCCACCACTCCTTCTTCCACCACTCCTTCCACCACTCCTTCTTCCTCCTCGATTTCCTACACCACTCCTTCTTCAACATCCTCCTCCTCCACATGCTGTGGTTGGTGGGGTTTCTTGGGTCTGGCCCTCCTTGCCTCCTCCGAATGGTGTCCTCTTCTTTCCCCTAATAACAAGAAAAACAAGGTATACTCAGCACACCGAGTTTTGAGGGCAGAAAGAGCAAACATTGTTTAGAAGTGGGCTCTAATTTCATGTTTAGGATCATTCCTACAAACATATAGCTAGTTTCATAAAGATTTACGCCGGCGTATCAGTAGATACGCCAACGTAACTCTGAATCTGTGCCGTCGTAAGTTTAAGTGTATTCTCAAACTGAGATACACTTAAACCTATCTAAGATACGATGGCTTGCGCCTTCGTATCTTAGGGTGCAATATTTAGGCTGGCCGCTAGGTGGCGCTTCCATTGAGTTCGGCGTAAAATATGTAAATGACTAGATACGCCTATTCACGAACGTACGTGCGCCCGTCGCAGTAAAGATACGCCGTTTACGTAAGGCATTTTCAGGCGTAAAGTTATTACATCAAATAGCTGGACTAGTCAATGTTAAGTATGGCCGTCGTTCCCGCGTCGAAATGTGAAAATTTTAAGTCGTTTGTGTAAGTCGTCCGTGAATAGGGCTGGGCGTCATTTACGTCCACGTCGAAACCAATACGTCCTTGCGGCGTACTTTGGAGCAATGCACACTGGGATATGTACACGGACGGCGCATGCGCCGTTCGTAAAAAAACTCAATCACGTCGGGTCACAGTTAATATACATAAAACACGCCCCCCCCACATCCTCATTTGAATTAGGCGCGCTTCGCCGGCCTATTCACGCTACGCTGCAACTTAGGAGGCAAGTACTTTGTGAATACAGTACTTGCCTATCTAACTTACGGCGGCGTAGTGTAAATGCCATACGCTACACCTGCCTAACGTTGCGCGCCCCTACCTGAATCTAGCTAATAAACTTTGTTTGTCTGACTTCTCCCAAGCTGGGATCTTGCCCCTTTTTGGCAAAGTGACACACATGGATGCACCCCCAAAAAAATATTTGTGGGTGACCCTATTTAAAAAGTTAGTTATGGGGGACACACAGGTGCTCTTGAGTCCAGATGTGAAAACAGCTGTTTATTATCTCACTGTGTGAATGAATGATTCAAGTTTGCCCTTCACATTCTAGTAAAGTTGAACAAACACATCATCTTGTCAACATTGTTTATAAACGATGTTTTACGCCAAATAGGCATGTCCACAGGTGTGCTTTTCCTGGAACAACGGAAAAAATCGGATTTGTGAGGAACGATGTGGAGGAACAATGTTTACTACGAACGGGAAAATAATACACTTTGCAAAAACCATCAAATTACTTTGCCATGTTCAAAAGTACAACCAGGCCAAAGAAGCACATGGAGAAAAACATGTTCACAAATTAGAAAGTCAATTGCAAAAAAAAACATTCAAATTACCTACTTTTTTCAATAATTCGCTTGATCTTCCTATACTGCTCTGGCTCATGCAGTTTCAAGTCCGACCATCTCTTTCTCAGCTGCTCCTTGGACCTTGTGACCCCAAATATGGCATAAAGTCTCCTTGTCACTTTATCCATTATTTTTGCCTTCCTCCGATTAGGGGTGTTGTATGGGCCATAATCCCCATCATAATCCTTCCTCCACAGAATGTCCACCATCTCCACCATTTCTTCTAGTGACATATTTGTTGCGCCTGGGCCTGGATCGTGACGTTCGCGCCTCCTGCCTTTCCTCGTCGGGAAAGGGTAACCCAAGCTCCTGTGACATGAGAGAGTGGGTAACCGCTCAAAGAGAACCAGGTAGTCTGATTCCTGTGGTCCGAGCCAAGGGTGCAGGCAGTGCAATCAAAATGCAGGTTAGGATGAAGGAAAAAAGCTGGGACAGCCGCACTCCAAAAAAACTCCTCCTTTAATTAAAAATCACAAAATACATGCCACAGCAAAAAACAGCACAACAAAAGAAAAGCTGACGTTTCGCACTATGCCTTAGTGCTTCTTCATAGCTAGTGTATAAACAGTAAAATGAGTGAATATATACCTTACAACCCAATAAGTGGGAGGGGGCTCTGGAAACAATTAGGTTAAACAGGGTCCCCTGTGAAGTTTGGGTGTGTCTCGACAGACAATCAGAGAGTGTCTCATGTGGACTATGTCTCATGCAAATTCATAGTGAATAGTGAACATTGGATAAAATGATGTGTTGACCCAATGGAGAAGTGGGGTGCAGAAAAATGTGAAAGAGAGTGTAGGAGTATGTGTAAGTGTGAAGAAATATATTTGAGTGTAAGAGAAGTGAATTGAAGTGGACAGGAAATGGAATGATATGTGTAAAACATGTATAACTTGTATAAGTAACAAATAAAATGAAATTAAGAAAACAAAAAATATGATATGAATTGAAGTGCGATAAAGTAAAGTGAAATTAATTAAAAAAGAAGAAAGAAAAACAAATAAAAAGTGAAATGGGGAAAAAAAAAGGGAAAAAAATAGGGGTGAATATGACGCTGAACCATAAAAAAGGGGATTTTTAATACAGCTTACCTGTAAAATCCTTTTCTTGGAGTACATCACGGGACACAGAGCGGCATATTCATTACTATGTGAGTTATATGGAGTACCTTCAGGTGATGGACACTGGCAATCTCAAACAGGAAGTCCCCTCCCTATATAACCCCCTCCCATAGGAGGAGTGCCTCAGTTTTGTAGCAAGCAGTATGCCACCCAAAATGTTCCCCATAAGAGGGGTGGGAGCTCTGTGTCCCGTGATGTACTCCAAGAAAAGGATTTTACAGGTAAGCTGTATTAAAAATCCCCTTTTCTTTTCCGTACATCACGGGACACAGAGCGGCATATTCATTACTATGTGGGATGTCCGAAAGCAATGCTTCCAATGAGGGGAGGGAGACATCTCAGCCAGGAGATTTAATTCAGAAAGTATTCTTTAAATCATAATAAATCCAAATTAAATCCAACAAAAAATTATTATTCTGATTAATTTAATTAATTCATTAATCAATCAAGGGTGCCCCGAGTCTAGAGGATCTCAAATCGCAGCCTGCAGCACTGCCTGTCCAAAGGCTGCATCGGCCCTTCGTCTCACGTCCAATTGGTAAAATTTTGTGAACGTGTGGACCGATGACCAGGTTGCCGCTTTGCAAACCTGAGCCACAGAGATCTGGTGGTGTGCTGCCCAGGAGGCGCTCATGGCCCTAGTAGAATGGGCTTTAACTGATAAAGGAGGGGGCAACCCCTTCAAGCCATAGGCTTGACCGATTACTTGCTTAATCCATCTAGAGATGGTAGCTTTAGCTGCTGCCTGACCTCTTTTAGGCCCTTCCGGCAGAATGAACAATGTATCCGTCTCTCGAATCTCTTCTGTAGCTTTGAGATAGGCCTTCATGGCCCTGACAACATCCAAGGTGTGCAGTAACCCTTCCTTTCTAGAAGAGGGCTTTGGAAAAAAGGATGGTAGGACCAAATCCTGGTTCAAGTGAAAACTGGACACCACCTTGGGCAGAAAAGACGGATGTGGACGGAGAACCACCCTATCCTTATGTAGAATGAGGTAAGGTTCTCTACAAGACAAGGCTGCCAGCTCTGAAACTCTTCTAGCGGAAGCCATAGCGACCAAAAATACCAATTTCCGAGTCAGTAAAACTAACGGAACCTCTGCCAGAGGCTCAAATGGCTGTTTCTGCAGTGCTGACAACACAAGATTCAAATCCCACGGACAAACCGGAGACTTGATGGGGGGATTAATGCGTAAGACCCCCTGAAAAAAGGTTTTAACTAAAGAGTGCGTGGCTAACGGCCTCTGAAACCATACTGATAAGGCAGAAATCTGTCCTTTAATAGTACTTAAGGCCAAACCCTTATCTACCCCTATCTGGAGGAAACGCAATACCCTGTCAATGGTGTATTTGCGTGGAAGCCATCTCTGGGACTCACACCAGCTTACGTAGGCCCTCCAGACCCTGTAATAAATTACTCTGGAGACTGGTTTTCTAGCCTTAATCAGAGTAGAAATAACTTGGCTAGATAGGCCCCTACCCCTGAGGATCAGGGATTCAGCCGCCAAGCCGTCAAATTTAGATGCCGTAAGGCAGGGTGGAGTATCGGGCCTTGAGAAAGTAGGTCTGGCCGAAGCGGAAGGGTCCATGGTTCGCCCACTGACATTCTCACGATCAGTGAGTACCACGACCTCCGGGGCCATGCGGGGGCTATCAGAATGATTGGTTTGTTTTCCACCCTGATCCTGCGCAGCAGGCGGGGCAGCATCTGTAACGGGGGGAAGGCGTACAGCAGATTGAACGGATGCCAAGGGCAAACCAACGCATCGGTTCCACAGGCCAGAGGGTCCCTTGATCGGGACATGAATTTGCTCAGTTTCCTGTTGAACCTTGATGCCATGATGTCCACATCCGGAGATCCCCATTTCTGGCAGATCTCCTGAAAGACCTGGGGATGGAGAGACCACTCCCCTGAAACCAGCTGCTGGCGACTTAAGAAGTCCGCCTGTAAATTGTCCACCCCTGGAATAAAGATCGCCGAGATGCATGGTACATGCAACTCTGCCCACAGGAAAATTAAGCTCACTTCCCTTTGGGCGGCTCGACTTTTCGTGCCCCCCTGGTGATTTATATATGCTACAGCCGTGGCATTGTCGGACTGCACTCTCACTGGAAACCCTAGAAGTTTGGACGTCCAGGCCTTTAAGGCTAAACGGGCCGCCCTGATCTCCAGGACATTGATTGGCAGCCCCCTTTCCGACTCTGTCCAAACTCCCTGCTGGACTTGCCCATCCAGGACCGCTCCCCAGCCCTTCAGGCTGGCATCTGTGGTTACCAGTTTCCAGATGATGGGGCTGAATGACTTCCCTTTTAGGAGGTTCTGAGGCTTTAGCCACCAGTAGAGACTTTGCCGGACCCTTGATGGGAGGATCAACGGAAGATCCAGGCGTTGCGGATCTTTGTTCCATGCAGACAGGATGGTAGCCTGTAGGATTCGAGTATGTGCCTGAGCGTATGGCACTGCCTCGAAAGCGGCCACCATCTTTCCCAGTAATCTCATGCACAATCGTATAGTTGGCTGCCTTTTGCTTAGCACCAACTGAATCAATTCTTTGATCCCTTTGAAACTTCTTTAAAGGAAGAAACACTCTTTGCTGATCCTGTCTAGCAGCATGCCGAGGTATTCCAATCGGTTTTGTGGGCTGCAAAGCCGACTTTTCTTGGTTTAAAACCCAACCGAATACCTCGAGGTACTGAACTGAAAGGGCTACCGCTCGACACAGGCCCGGAGCAGAGTGATCTATGATCAGGAGGTCGTCCAAATAGGCCAGGATCAAGATTCCCTGGGTCCTTAGATTGGCCAAGATGGGGGCCAGGACCTTTGTAAACACACGGGGGGCAGTAGCCAACCCGAAAGGAAGAGCCACAAATTGATAGTGGCGCCCTGCGATAGCAAAGCGTAGGAATTTTTGATGACCCTGAAAAATTGGGACATGAAGATATGCGTCTCTTATGTCTATTGAGGCCAAGAAATCGTTTCGCTGCAGGGCTGCGGAGGCAGACCGTATGGATTCCATCCGAAAGGACCGAATCCTCAGGTAAGAATTTAGAATCTTTAGATCCAGGATGGGCCTTACATCGCCGTTGGGCTTTGGTACGACGAACAGATTGGAGTAAAAGCCTAGCTTGTGCTCCTGAACTGGTACCTCTACGATTACCCCTTGGTTTAGAAGACGATCCAAGGCTGTTAGCAAGGCAGCCCTCCTTTCCGGATCGCTTGGAATTCTTGATTCCTGAAAATGCGGAGGGGGAAACTCCCGAAATTCTATTTTGTAACCAGACGCCACCAGTGAAAGAACCCACTTGTCGGGGATCTTGGCTTCCCAAATCTTTGCAAAGAATCGAAGCCTGCCCCCCACCCGATTGAGTGGGGGCGCCCCTTCACAACGCTGACTTTGGAGCAGGTTTAACTGGCTTGCGGACCCATGGTCGCTTGCCACCCGCGGCCTGCCCTTGCGACTTATTACCAAAGTTTGACCGTGCAGGAGGCCGTCGATACTGCCTGGGGGCCGAGGGCCCTGGGGCTGGGGATTGCTGCCGCTTAAACGCTGGACCCCGAAATCTCCTTTTGACTGGTAAAAGAGTACTCTTGCCACTAGATATCGTCTGTATGTACTTATCCAGATCTTCCCCAAAGAGCCTTCCTCCGTGGAAGGGAAAACCCGCCAACAGCTTTTTACACGGAGTCTCTGCCGACCAATTCTTTAGCCACAGGAGCCTTCGCATATGCACCAAGAACAGCGATAGACGGGAAGCTTGTTGGATGGAGTCCTTTATGGCATCCACCGCGAAACATAGAGCCCTGGGAAGGTCGGCCAGATCCTGTGCCTGCTGAGCCGGGAGCTCTTTTAGCATCTGCTTAGTCTGGTCTTTTAACGCCTGACAAACGCCAATTGCAGCCACGGCCGGTTGCACCACTGCCCCTGCAGTAGAAAAGGATGCCTTCAAAAGGGTTTCCAACCGCTTATCAACCGGATCCTTGAACATCTGTATGTTTTCTACTGGGCAAGTTAAAGATTTGTTTACGCAGGAGACCGCTGCATCCACAGCGGGAAGCACCCATTTCTTTGAAAATTTTTCCTCCATGGGGTACAAAACAGAAAACCTTTTAGGAGGCACAAAAATTTTATCGGGCCGGGCCCAATCTTGAAAGATCAGGTCTTCCAGTAATGGGAAACACTGCGTTACTTAATGGTGCTTTTAAGGAGCCCAAAGAGGATACGGCAGGAATCTGAGGCCCTGGCGAGGGCAGCTTAAAAGCCGAGCGGACCATGTCCGTTAAAGACTGTACCCACAGATTCTCTGCTTGAGATACCGAAAAAGGTTCCTCAATAGTGGACTCCTCAATGTCTGAACCTTCTAGGCCCTGCTCCGTTTGGTCCTCCTGGGATTCTAAATCCTCTGGGGAGAGAATCTCAGCATCAGAGGACACCAATTTAGGGGACGGAGATCTAGTCCGCTTTTTGGCTGTCAAAGAATTAGTAAGCAAAGTTGTCAGCCTCTGTTCTAACCCCTGCAGGGAGACAGATAACATATCCTGTGTGACAAACACTGGGTCGGGCAGAATGGGGCCAGCCACAGCACCTACCACACCTAATGGCTCCTCAAGGGCGGTATTTTCTAGCTTACTAGGAGAGGACAGAACCGGCATAGATAGATTAAGATCCTCAGAGCTAGAGGGGGAACCCTTCTGTTTCTTTGCCTGTTTAGCACCTTTAGTCCCCGAACCTTTAGGGCCCATGATACAATACCGAGGCACTCCGCTACTAACAACTGACTGTTGTAGCAAGGAGAATAAACCAAGAAATATACAAGTAGCTTAAGGCACGAAACCTTATAAGCTTATGGGAAGGTAGTGCACACCTTTCCCCTGAAAGAAAACCTCTTTCCCCTTTTTTTTTTTTTTTTTTGTGTCTTGTTTTTTTTTTTTTTTTTTTTTTTAAATAGTTAAACAAATTTTTTTTTTTTTTTTTTGCACTTTTTAAAGGGACTGTGTAAATTGCCAGACTGCTGTCAAAGACCCTTTGGCTAATAGAGAAAATTAGGGAAAACTTCCTATTTTCTCCCTTAATCAGTGAGGAGCTTAGCTCCAGACCTATACAGGTCTCTTTACCGCCACTAGGTGTCACCCTTTCCTCCGCTCTGTCCACGCTCTGTGTCCCTCCGGTCAGCAGACGAATCCCACACTGACCGGAGGACAGAACTGCTGCTGATACCAGCGAGGGGGGAACGCCCCCCTCTCCCCGCCGACGTCGCGACGCTCCCCGCCCCCTCAGCGCGCATCTACATCATGCGCGCGCACGCGCGCGCGCGTCCCAGAGGGGAAGCATCCCTGAGGAGAGGAGCAGCACGCCGGCGGCGCAAGAGGACCCAGAGCTGCAGGGGAACCCAATACAGGCAAGTCCCTGGTCTTTAAGCCGGGAGATAACGGGGGGTGGGCCTGCCCTGCTTTCCCTAGAACCAGGCAAAGGAGCCTCTACCCCCCAAAACCATGCGGGACAGCCACAAGCAGACACAGTCCGTGGGGGAGGGGGGTACACTAGTAAATGGGAGGTGACCATCCTGTCTAGCAGACATAGTGGTAGAAGTTTGCCCATGCAGAGCATCCCAGGCTAAACCCAACTAGTCTTCCCCCTGAGGGACCTGCCGACGAACCAAGTTCCGCAGGCCCCCCTCTTACCTGCTCCACGCTGCAGGGCCTTGCAAAAAGCAAGAGGCCCAATCTTCCCCCATCTCCGTGGGGTCTGTACTAGACCTTCAGGGACCCGGGTCCGGTGGAACACCACTGCCCTGGACCTATATAGCATCCTGGCAACAGTGCCTTTTGGGCTTTTGGAAAGCTCAAAGTTCTGGGCCCAGGATCCAGCCCCTTAGTGAAGGGGCATTATAGGCGAAACCCCACGACTTGGGGCCCGGGTACTGTCCACTTTGGCTCTGAGGCACTTTGGACAGATCCGGTATAGTCTGCCTAGTCTCAAAGACCTGGAGGCAAACTTCTCTGTGACCAACACCTAAGACACTGGCGAAAAAACTGAGGCACTCCTCCTATGGGAGGGGGTTATATAGGGAGGGGACTTCCTGTTTGAGATTGCCAGTGTCCATCACCTGAAGGTACTCCATATAACCCACATAGTAATGAATATGCCGCTCTGTGTCCCGTGATGTACGGAAAAGAAAGGACGATGCATAAACCATAAAATAATATGGTGTAATGTAGTGAACAAAAAATGCCTAAAGATTGAGCATAGTGTAAAGGTGCACTTACTCATTATTGAAATAATAACTGAGACACCGGGCATCTATCTGGACTGGTTAAACATTCATTGTGAGCTGAACCATTAATACAAAGACAAAAACAAAAGCAAAAAGATGTGAACATGTGTGGCCGTTTATAGAAGAGTTCTAAAATATCCTAAAAATCAGTAAATGAGTAAACATGCAGAGTAGTATGGAATGATAGTAAAAAAGAGGCACTTGAAATGTCGGGAAGTGTCAATGTTGCTAATGAGGCTAATGAAAAATAACCGCTATTAGCGGACAATTGCCAACATGTGAACCTCAATCTAAATAGAGAAACTCTCTAGAGAATGATAGCGATCAGGGTATGGGCATGGAGTGTGTGTCAGGTTGCATAGCGGAATCGATATATTGGTATTACAATATTTTAATACTTTAATGTTAGACTGGAAAGGGAAAAGTAAAACCAAAAGGAAACCAAAAGGTTAGTGAAGGGTTAATGAAAAACTCCCTAGGCAGTAGGTAAACATGTGTTGAAATCGAAAATACGCTATCTGATTCTCTGTCTTGACACATCCAATTACAGAAAAAGCCACATTTGAGGCCACCACATCTCACCGACAACAAAGACATCGCCATACATGTCGCAATGACTGTGCGATCTACATGAATTAAATACTTAAATGTGTATTTACAAGGAACAAATAAAATTCGATAAAACGGAGAAGCCGAACATTGCTGTTGACAGCTGTATATACAAAAAACAGTTAATACAGTAATAAGAACAAAAAACACACAATATGCATATGAAATGTTCCGATAAACATGTTAAGATAACGAGCAATATCGTATGAATGGCTGGGAAGCCAGCAGAACTGTAATCGTGGGACATATCTTGCAATGTATGTTGGTTGGTTCTCTAATGAAACCCAAAAAGAAAGAAAGAAGATAGTATAGGATACTGAGATCTTGTTTAAAAGGGTGCCAAGAGCCTAGGAGGTGTTTTGTAATCCTCTTACAAAGAAGGAGATACTGTATTTATGGATCCTGTAAAAATCGGGGAAAAAACATCCAGGGTGCTTGTAAGAAAATAAGGTTAGGAAAAAAGGCAAGATGAAAAGAAAGGGGGGGAGGGGGAAGGGAATAAGGAGAAAAATGGGAAAAGGAAGAGCAAAAAAAAAGCAAAAAAAAAAAAAAAGGGTGGAAGTGGAAGTGAAAAAAAAAAAAAAGTGGAAGTGGAGAAAAAAAAAAATATATATATATATTTTTGAAATGAAAATGAGAAAAGATAAAAGTAAATGTAAAAATAAACATAGGGCAGGGACAACTGGCAGATCGAGGGAGCTTAATGTATGTTTAGGACCGGGCTCATATAGAATGAAGTATGATAAGCCTCTTAAATACCTAGAGTGAGATATACAGTGAGATGGGATACATAGGAATCGCATGCATACATAAGATAAGATGGATGTGCTGGTACTTGGGCATATACATAATCTGAATGTGTAATTAGAACGCTTCAAAAACCAAAAATCTACCACATGTGTTGTAAAGACATGTATTGGAGAGCGTGAAGAAGGTATAATGTAAAATCCATGTCGGAGAAATATCGGTTATCAGCGAAATAGTTCTGTATGTATATATAGTGCCCTCAAGAACCGGACACTTCTAGAGTAAAAAAAAGGGGGGGGGAAATTAGGAGACACAAAATCAGAGAAAAATCTCCAAGGAGATGTGATGAGCTGTGTAGTATGTAATTGTGGCAATAATGGACAATGGTGCAAACGTGAAACTGGATACTGATACTGATCAGTCATAAAAATGGGACACATCCCACTCAAAATTCATTCCAGACGGAATTCTGGTTTGGAGTGAAAAGATCCAGTACAATTCACGTTTGCACAATGACCGGAACTTGTCGCCTCCCCTGATGGGGGTTTTGACCTGTTCTACACCCTGTATAACAAGACTGGTGATGTCCTTAAAGTGTATGTTGTTCCAATGTCGTGCCACATTGGTGTTTTTATTGGTGGAGATATCATAAAGATGGTCCCTGAGGCGATCTCTAAGCCTACGAATTGTACGTCCCACATACTGTATATTACACAGTGTGCAGGAAATGACATGCACAATGTGTTTGGTGTTGCAATTCATGAAACTCTTAATCTCAAATTCTCTATGATTGCTACATGAAATGACGTGTTGGCCTGTTTTGATGAAGCCGCAATAGATGCAGCTTTTAATACCACACTTGAAGGTGCCCTTAAAGCTCAGCCAGCCATGATGGGTGATTTTGCTATTAAATAGGCTGGGTGAAAGGGAGCTTCCAAGCGTGGGTGCCCTACGAGACACTGTTTTAATGCCCTTGAGTAGTATGGCACTATAGGCTGGGTCACTATACAGTATGGGCAGATACTTCATCACTGTGTTTTTAATTTTCTGAAACTCTAGACTGAATGGAGTAGAGAAAACTGGAGTATTATTGGAGAATTTGGAAGCTGTTCTCTTGGAACTTTGTAGCAAATTATCTCTGGGAACAGAGCTGGCAGCCAGCAGGGCTTTAGTAATGATGTGTTCAGGGTACCCTCTATCTTTAAACCTGCTTGCCATATTATGGGCCTCCTCGTTAAAGGTTTCAGGTGCACTGCAAAGTCTCCTGAGTCTGAGGAACTGGCCATACGGGACCCCCCTGATGGTGTGTCTCGGATGGGCTGAACCTGACACACACTCCATGCCCATACCCTGATCGCTATCATTCTCTAGAGAGTTTCTCTATTTAGATTGAGGTTCACATGTTGGCAATTGTCCGCTAATAGCGGTTATTTTTCATTAGCCTCATATAGCCACATTGACACTTCCCGACATTTCAAGTGCCTCTTTTTTACTATCATTCCATACTACTCTGCATGTTTACTCATTTACTGATTTTTAGGATATTTTAGAACTCTTCTATAAACGGCCACACATGTTCACATCTTTTTGCTTTTGTTTTTGTCTTTGTATTAATGGTTCAGCTCACAATGAATGTTTAACCAGTCCAGATAGATGCCCGGTGTCTCAGTTATTATTTCAATAATGAGTAAGTACACAAACACATACAGGCAACAAAAATACAAAAAACAAAAATAATATATTAATAATAATCATAAAAATAATAAAAAAACACAAGTTAATATACTATAAAACAAATAAGACCATTAGAATTAAGGTGCACCTTTACACTATGCTCAATCTTTAGGCATTTTTTGTTCACTACATTACACCATATTATTTTATGGTTTATGCATCGTCCTTTTTATGGTTCAGCATCATATTCACCCCTATTTTTTTCCCTTTTTTTTCCCCATTTCACTTTTTATTTGTTTTTCTTTCTTCTTTTTTAATTAATTTCACTTTACTTTATCGCACTTCAATTCATATCATATTTTTTGTTTTCTTAATTTCATTTTATTTGTTACTTATACAAGTTATACATGTTTTACACATATCATTCCATTTCCTGTCCACTTCAATTCACTTCTCTTACACTCAAATATATTTCTTCACACTTACACATACTCCTACACTCTCTTTCACATTTTTCTGCACCCCACTTCTCCATTGGGTCAACACATCATTTTATCCAATGTTCACTATTCACTATGAATTTGCATGAGACATAGTCCACATGAGACACTCTCTGATTGTCTGTCGAGACACACCCAAACTTCACAGGGGACCCTGTTTAACCTAATTGTTTCCAGAGCCCCCTCCCACTCATTGGGTTGTAAGGTATATATTCACTCATTTTACTGTTTATACACTAGCTATGAAGAAGCACTAAGGCATAGTGCGAAACGTCAGCTTTTCTTTTGTTGTGCTGTTTTTTGCTGTGGCATGTATTTTGTGATTTTTAATTAAAGGAGGAGTTTTTTTGGAGTGCGGCTGTCCCAGCTTTTTTCCTTCATCCTAACAAGCTCCTGTGACCCCGCCATATTCTCGTTTCATAATGTTTTAAAGGGCGTGGAAAAGAGGGAAGGGTCTGTCATGGGCGGGCGAAGAGGGCGGCGCTTCACGCATGCGCGGGTATATAAGAAGAACAACGTGAGTTAACGCGGAGTCTGCTCGAGCGGAAGTTTGTAACGGCAGAAACAAAGGTACTTTTGAAACTAGAACCAGCAGAGGCCTAGAGACTTGAGTATAATGGGATGTGGGGTTTATATGTTGATTGCACCCTTGCACGATTATTTAACTTGGGGCCCACCATGCTATTTTGCTCTCCTTTTGCTTGGAGACTGCTTCAAATATATATGTGAGATTGAAAAACCTCATTATTTTAGTGTGTATCACATCAGGCAACGATTGTGATGTTGGACAGAGGTAATTAGCCAGTGTATCATCTCATCAATGCTGATGAGGGGCATGATATCTACACTGAATAGTGCTTTGATGAATGCTATCATTACTTTGTAATGTTATTATGCCACTTATTTAGTGAAATGAAAACACAGGGTTTGCAGGTAAAGTCAGCATTTTCACCAACAATGGGTCAGAGCTGGCCATCATTTTAGCAGCAGGAGACAGTGTGTTTGTGGCTCAAAAGATTGTGCGCAGATTCTGACAATGTCAAAGCTGAGCCAAGTGGTTCTAATTGGTGTTTTTTGGTATTCTAGAAAAGCATGGATCAACTGAACGTCAAAGAAAATCTATCACGTTTAATCCAAAAATATCGCAAACTGCCCTGCCTTTGGGATTCGAGGAACCCAGCCTACCATAAGGCAAATGTGAGAACGGCAACACTCGAACAAGTTGCAACATACATGCAGACTTGGATACCGGAGTGCACAGGCACCATGATTAGGGACAAAATAAACAACATCAGGGGCACATACAGAAAGGCCTACCGGTATCTACACAAACCACAGAGCTCAGGAGCAGCAGCACACGCTGCAAAGGAGCCCAAGCTGTGGTACTACACAGAGCTCAGCTTTTTGGGGGATCAAATGGAGGGCCGGGATTCAATTTCCAGTCTTCCTTCCTTCCAGGCTTCGTTCCAGAAGAACTTCCATGGTTCCCCCTACCCCTGCAGAGTGTGAGCAGGAGGCAGATCTGCCGGCCTTCAGTGAGGTATAGTAGTTTACTACATATTTCTTGGCTGCAAAATCTTGTGGGTTTATTGAGATTAATTTCTTAGCAACAAGGAAAGCTTGGAAACACAAACAAAAGTTGTGGGCAGAAACAATTGTGTCAGGAAAACCAAATGCAGGGGTCAGAATGAAAGTCTGTTCAATTTATATTTGTAAAAAAAAAACAGTCAAGAGCATGAAAATGTGTGCAATTGTGCAAAATATTAAAACATGTCCCTTTTTACTACACAGGAAGAGACCAGCCAGAAGTCGGCAGATCCCGAAGATGTCAGCCAGGCGGAAGGGGTGAGTGGCAGCCAGGAGGAGGCCGGGCCAAGTGGATGTCAGCCAGTCCCCAGGCTCAGCACCATCTCCCAGGTGCCTCCCCTCCAGATACGCCGACCAGGCCAAAGGAGGTGCTTGAGGCAGATGGAGGAGGAGAGCATGCAGGTCATGAGGGAGGCTGCAGAGATCATGAGGGCCCCCCTGAACCCAACAGAGAGCTTTAGTGCTTCAATGTCCCACGACCTGCAGGAATTGGGGGAGGAGCAAAGAGGGCTTGCAAAAGACCTATTCCACAAGGTCATGTGGTGGGCCCGAAGGGACTGGCTGACCAGGGACACTGATCTGAGTGACCCGGTCCGGCCTGCTGCTCATCTTTTGACTCCTGCTGCCCCATTTTCACCACCTGCAAGGGGCTGTGGACGGGCTGTGGAAGTTTTGCTGCAAGGCAGCCTGGAAGGAAGGCTCTAAGGAAGACCAGAAAGTGATTTCCTGCCTTCCTGTTGATTTAAAAAAAAAGCTGAGCTTGGTGTAGTACCACAGCTTGGGGTCATTTATGGCATTTGCTGCTGCTTTTGAGTTCTGTGATTTGTGTAGCCCATTGTGACTCCTGATGTTGTTTATTTTGTCCTTGATCATGGTGGACTGTGCCTTTGGTGTCCATAAAGTCTGCACGCATGTTGTAAATTGATCGAGTGTTGCTGTTCTTTTTATTATTTGATTTTGCCAGAATAAATGGTAATTTATTTAACGTTGCAACCTTGTCTATTGTGTTTTTCTGATGAATAGCCATCAAAACATTTCCAAAATACAATGTGTAATTAACAAAGGACACAAACTCCTTGAGGGGGGGGGGGGACATTGGTGTGATAACTTGACAAAAAAAAGAAAAAAGAAATTGTGGAGTACAAATAAATATTTTGGAGATCTGGCTAGGGAAAAATGATTAAAAAAAAGGAGATCACAAGCAAAAAAGAAAAGAATTCTGTATGGGAGAACACTGGCTAAATAGCATCAGCTAAACAACGTGTTTATATTAGCAATAGAGCGAAGAAACAAATGCTCAGCAAGAAACGGAACACTAATTTTAAAAATGTAGAATGTGCCATTTCAAAAACGAACGCGAGTTTTACAAGAACGAGTGCTCCGTCCCCTCATTTAGTCTGAGCATGCGTCGGTTTTTGAACCGATGCTTTTGTGTACTAACCATCGGTTTGGACCGATCAGACAGTGGTCCATCGGGTCGGTTTTGAAGCATGTTTTAAAATTTTGGACCGAAGGAAAACAGACCGATGGCCTATACACACGGTCGGTTTGGACCGATGAAACTGAACCTCGGTCTATTCTCATCGGTTTTGTCCGACCGTGTGTACGGCGCCTGAGACCATTCCAAATAAAGTTTGTACATGCCCATCGGTAAGTTGTAAAGAAGGCCGGTGGGAGTTTTATCGGCACTGTTTGAAACAGATAGAGAAGACGGGGTAGGATGTTCATCTTAATAGCAGCTACTCTACCAAACCACGAAAAGAGGCCAGTAGACCAGCTTTTAAGATATTTTTGAATGGTTTGTATCAATGGTAGGTAGTTAACGGAGTACAGGTCTGAAAGGGAAGAGGGGATCTGGATTCCCAGGTAGGTAATCGAGTTAGTATTCCACTTAAACAGAAAATTGGCCTGGCATTGTGCACAAACGTCAGGGGGAAGAGTGACATTGAGAGCATTGGATTTAGAGAAATGTATTTTCAGGTTTGTTAAGTAGTTGAAAGTCTGAATGTCTGCCAACAAGTTAGGTAAAGTCGTTGTAGGTGCCGTCAGGAAAAGAAGAATGTCATCCGCAAAGGCCGCCACCTTATAATTGTGATGGTCTATGTCAATCCCCTTTATGTCTGGGTTGGACTGAAGGCGTCGTAGGAGTGATTCAAGCGTAAGGAAAAAGATGAGTGGGGAAAGAGGACAACCCTGGCGGGTGCCGTTCGTGATAGAGAAGGCACCTGCTAGGTGGCCGTTAACACAGACTCTGGCAGTGGGATTGGAGTAAAGTGCAAGAATAAGATGGAGCATACGCTGAGGGAGACCCAAGAAATAGGATTTTTGTACTCACCGTAAAATCCAGTTCTCTGAGTTCATGGACGGACACAGCAGTCTTTGACTGTAGGGTTATATCCGCTTCCATCAGGAGAGTTTAGGCAGAATTACAGCACTTAAAGTGTTAACAACCTTTCTTTAGTGCAGCTCCTCCCAGGGGGCGTGGTTCCCCCGAGAATAACCCACACCCTGCTCTAGCAGCCTCAGTTCGTAACAAGCAGTACAAACAAAAGAGGGGTGGGTGCTGTGTCCGTCCATGAACTCAGAGAAATGGATTTTACGGTGAGTACAAAAATCCTATTTTCTCTTTCGTTCATGGACGGACACAGCAGCCTTTGACTGTAGGGACGTCCCCAAGCAGTGTCAAAAAATTTAAGGGGTGGGAAAAACAACACAGCAAACCAAGCTTCACCCCAAACAAAACTGGAGTTACTCAACGGAGGAACTCCAAACTTAAACTGCCGCCTGTAACACCCTGCAGCCGAAGGAGGCATCAGAAGATGCACTCACATCCACCTTGTAAAACTTTGAAAAAGTGTGGACCGACGACCAGGTCGCTGCCTTACACACCTGCAACACAGAGGCTTGATGTTGGAAAGCCCAAGAGGCACCGATCGCCCTGGTCGAATGCGCCGTGACCCGAAAAGGAGGCACCCGCCCCTTCAGGGCATAGGCCTGAAGCACAACCTGTCAGATCCACCTGAAAATGGTGGCCGACGAGACTGCCAGGCCCTTTCTGGGACCAGTCACCGACACAAACAGTGAGTCCGACTTCCGGAACGGAGCCGTCGCCGATAAGTATACTCGAACCACATCCAGAGAATGCAAAACTGCCTCCTTCGGGTTCTTCGGCTGAGGACATAAAGATGGAAGAACAATGTCCTCATTAATGTGAAAGGCCAAAACGACCTTAGAAAGAAAAGAGGGCTGCGGACGCAGCACCACCTTATCCTTATGGATGACCAAGTAGGGGGCCTTGCAGGACAAGGCCGCCAGTTCAGACACCCGTCTGATCGAGGTAATTGCTACCAGAAAAAACACCTTTTGTGACAGAGTCAACAAGGGGATCTTCCGAATGTCCTCAAAGGGAGCTTGTTTAAGCACCGAGAGGACCAAATTCAAGTCCCATGGGGGAAGTGGAGGGCGCACCGGAGGGGCCACATGCCGGACCCTCTGCCCAAACGTGCGTATCAAGGAGTGCGCTGCCAAGGGACGCTGAAAGTAAACAGCCAGAGCAGATATCTGGCTCTTGACCGTACTCAAGGCGAGAGCCTGATCCACTCCCCACTGTAAGAACAGCAGAATCCAGGACACCACGTATGTACGAGGGTGTCACTTCATCTCCTCACACATAGAGGCTTTCCACGTACGATGGTAAATCTTTTGTGAAGTAGACTTCCGTGCACGTAACATGGTAGAGATCACCGAGCCCGACAGGCCCCGGTCCTTCAGTACCTGGCTCTCAACAGCCCCGCTGTTAAAGCCAGCGACTGTAAAGCAGGATGGAAGATCGGACCCTGCGACAGGAGATCTTCTCTCAGGGGTAGACACCAGGGGACGTCTGCCACCAGACGCACCAGGTCCGCGTACCAGGAGCAGCGCGGCCAATCTGGGGTGATCAGGATTGTTGGAATCCCTTCGGCTTCCACTCTGCGCAGCAGACGAGGAAGAAGCTTCAGAGGAGGGAAGGCGTAAATTAGGCAATAGTGGCCCCAAGGCTGACGCGTCCGCCCACAGGTCTCTCGACCTGGCCACGAACCGTGGCACCTTCCTGTTGAGGCGGGACACTAGAAGGTCCACGTCTGGAGTGCCCCATTTTTGGCACAGACCTGAAACACCTCCGGGTGGAGAGACTACTCCCCTTGGTCCAGAGTTGTGCGACTTAGGAAGTCGGCTTGCCAATTCTGAACTCCTGGAATGTACACGGCCGATAGAGCCGGAACGGACCTTTTGGCCCACCGAAGGATGTGCGCGACCTCCGTCGCTGCAGCTGAGCTTCTTGTGCCTCCCTGATGATTGACGTATGCCACAGCCGTGGCGTTTTCAGACTGGATCCTGACCGGTCAGCCCTGCAGCTCCAGGGACCACCTGGCAAGGCACAGCTTGATTGCTCGGAGCTCCAGAATATTGATCGGCAGGCGGGACTCCTCTTGAGTCCAGCGCCCCTGGGCTGACTGAGTGCCCCAAACCCCCCCCCCAGCCGGAGAGAGGCTGGCATCCGTTGTGACCACTGTCCAGCGGCACGGTAGAAAAGACTTCCCGGTCCGAAGCACCGGAGACGTCAGCCACCACACCAGGGAAGACTTGACCAGATGGCTCAACTGAATCTGGTAATCCAGAGAAGACGGGAGCTTGTCCCAATGTGACAGAATCTCCTTCTGTAGTTCCCTGGTGTGGAATTGGGCATACGGGACCGCCTCGATGGAGGCCACCATCAGACCCAGAACTCTCATGCAGAAGCGAAGAGACGACCACTTCTGGGTCGACAACTGCCTCACTGCAGATTGCAGGGTCCTCAAATTGAAAGTGATCCTCCCCGATCACAAAGCGCAGAAACTTCTGGTGCCTTGCGCATATGGGAACATGTAGGTACGCGTCCATGATATCCAAGGATGCCAGGAAGTCCCCCTGATGGAGTGCCGCCATCATCTGAGCGAATCGACTCCATCCTGAACTTTTTCACCTTGACAAAGCAATTGAGGGCCTTGAGGTCCAGGATAGGGCGGACCCCGTCCTTCTTGGGGACCACGAACAGATTGGAGTAAAACCCCTGAAACAGTTCCAATGAGGGGACTGGTACAATCACCCCCCTGTCCAGTAGATCCTGGACAGCCCCTGACAGGGCCTGCCGGCGAACCGGAAGAAGGTGGAAGTTGGAAGGAAAAAATCTGTTTGGGGGATAAGAGAAAAACTCTGTCTTGTACCCCGGGGCAACCACTTCGCAAACCCAACGGTCGGACAGAAGAGACCTCCACCGAGGCGTGAATTCGTGAAGCCGGCCCCCCACCCGAGACCCGGGCGGGGGCAGACCCTTATGCGGAAGCAGGTTTGTCCGCAGGCTTGTTGGGCTTGCGGTACCAGGTGCGCCTTAGCACCTTGCAGACCTTTTCCCGCCGCGCTGGGCGCACGAAAAAACCGCCTTGGGGTAGTAAAGGAGGGACCTTGCTTGCGGCGAGGTTCCTTGCCCTTCCCAGACTGTGGTAGCAGTGTGCTCTTACCACCAGTGGCATCCTTAATGATGTCATCCAGGGAAGCCCCAAAAAGCCATTCACCCTTAAAGGGCAAATCCACTAAAGCCTTCTTAGAGGACTGGTCCGCCAACCAGCATTTCAGCCACACAAGGTGGCGCAATACCACCGCATAGGCGGAAGCCCTGGAAAGCAAGGGGAGCGTATTCAGGGCCGACTCACAGATGAAATTTAGACCCTGAACCAATTGTTCAGCTAGGTCCTTACAGGTCTCAGAGGCATTCCGTTCCTCCAGCTCCTGTAGCAGGAACTTCGCCCTTTCAGTCAGAGTCTGGGACACCAGAGTCCCGGCCAGAACCGGCCTTACTGCCGAACCCACAACAGTGAATAGGGAGCGGGCCACAGCCTCCACCCTCCTATCAGCAGGGTCCTTAAATGCAGGAGCCCCTTCCACAGGCAACATGGCGGCCTTGCTTAGTCTGGACATGGGAGGGTCCACAGACGGAGGAGAGACCCACTTTTTTTAAAAATCCTCCCCAAAGGAGTAACGGGTTGCAAAGTTTTTTGGAACGGCAAAAACTTTTTGTGGCGTATCCCATTCCTTGTACAACATTTTGTCCAAATAAGGAACACAAGGAAACAGTTTTGCGGTGCGTTCCAAAAGGAACTGGCACATCAGGTGCCTCCGCCACATCCTCGAGTTTTAGAGTATCACGCACCGCAGAGATAAGAGCTCCAACAAATTCCTTGTCAGCAACTGACCCTGAAGCAGAGTCATCCTCACTGTCCGCGTGGGTTAAGCCCGCTTCCTCTGACACTACAGAACCAGAGACAGCAATAGTAAGGTCCGATTCTGCGTCAGAGACATCCCCAGAAGCAGGCTCAGGGAGGGGGCACTTTTTACCCCCCTTCTGGGCACTAGCTGCTTCAAACCTGGTGAGAAAAGCCTCCAGGACAGCCGACATTGCCTCAACAGATATGGCAGGGGGAGGGGCATCAAGGGTTAACTCAGGCATTGCTGGGGAAGAAGTCCCTGGTTCAGGCTCCATAACGCCCCACCGCTGTGTCACCCTTACTGCAAAGTAGAAACCCCCACTGGTCACCTCCTGGCTGCTACAACAGAGTATGGGGCCCCCTGAGAACTCACCACCCCACCCGGTGCAGCGCGAGCTGAGACAAGCCTGAGGTGTGCTGAGAAGCCGGCTGCGCTGCGTCTGTCCCTCAGGCAGATTTGCGGTCTTTTTCCCCAGCGCTAAAACAGCTGCACGAGGCCAAATGAAAACCAAGATGGCCGCCGAATGCTGAAAACACAGCAGAGGACCACAAGAAAATGGCCGCCGAGCCATATAAAGCGTGACTACGGCAAAATGGCGGCTGTTGCGCATTTAAAAAGACAGTGACACAGCAAAACAGCGCAGCACAAAAACACACCAAACACCCTGTAGTGAACACACACAGCCCCCTGCAGTGAACACACACAGCCCCCGCTACGCACACAGGCCCAGGTGTAGTAAGAGACCCCAGAAAGCCCCCCCTCACAGCCACTACCCAAATGGGAAAGGAGGGAGAGGAAATAGGGGAGAGAGGAAAGCAGGGCAAGCCCTCAGTCGACCTCCCATGGGAAAATTCCAGTCATACCACCTTACCTGAGCAAGGGGCCACTACTTACCCGTCCTGCGACCACCGGCTGGAGGTATCCCAGACAGAACCAACGTCCGCTAAATGGCATGGCTGTCGGCCAGACACACTGTGACAAAGCCATAAAGACCAGTCATATGTGTGCCCTAGAACAAGATGTTCCCCGGCCGCCCCTGGAGCAACGGGGCCTGTCGTGGACGACCCAAAGCTGAGCTGAGGGCCGGCACACGCTCAATGGCCGAACATGGAGGGACTACAAGAGTCAAGACCCAGCCTGTCACCCAGTCGGCAGTTGATAGAAGAATTTTAGGATTCAAAAATGCAGGAACAAGAACAATAAAAAGCGAAAAAAATCGCAAGAAAAAATCTCCAGAGTACAGGACTCTAGAGTGCCTATCCTCTCCTGACGTTAGGCAGAGAAAAACTGGGGATGCTAGAGCAGGGTGTGGGTTTTACCCGGGGAACCATGCCCCCTGGGAGGAGCTGCACTAAAGAAAGGTTGTTAACACTTTAAGTGCTGTAATTCTGCCTAAACTCTCCTGATGGAAACGGATATAACCCTACAGTCAAAGGCTGCTGTGTCCGTCCATGAACGAAAGAGAAAAGTTAACGTCTCTGTCATGTAATCCCACGCCACCCTATCGAATGCCTTCTCTGCTTCAAGGGAAAGAAAGAATCCATTCTGTCGAGACGATGTTAGCCAGTGGTGGATGGAGATAGCTTTAAGGGTGTTATCCCTTGCCTCTCTGCCAGGGATAAAGCCAACCTGGTCTAGGTCAATCAGTCGGGGTAAGAGGGGAAGAAGTCAATTAGCGAGCATCTTAGCGTACCATTTGAGGTCCACATTCAAGAGCAATATAGGCCTATAGGCCTGCCCGTCACCAAAGAAGGGTCTTTACCCGGTTTCGGGATGACGGCTATATGAGCCGTCAGTAGGTCCCGGGAGGGTGCGGTAGGAGAGGCAAAAGAGTTGAAGGCCATAACAAAAAAGGGTACTAGAAGGTGGGCATATGATTTGTAGTATCCCACCGTCATACCATCAGGGCCCAGGCTTTTCCCGGGTTTCATTTGTTTTAGCGCTGCTGTGGCTTCAACTGCAGTAAGGCTCCATTCACACTAATGCTTTTTTTGATGCATTTTGCATTTTTCAGAAATGCAAGGAAATTTGTTAACATGGTTTCCTATGGAACATGTTCACATCAATGCTTTTTTGTGCCTCTGCGTTTTTGAAAAGGGTCAGGGACTTTTCTTCCAGCAAAAAGCAACGTTTTGCATGCAATAGAATTCAATGGACCTGCATCCAAAATGCATTTTGCCGCGATTTGCGTCTTGCGTTTTTTTTTTCAACCTGTATATAGCTGGTTGTTAAAAGAAATGTAAAAAAATAAAAATTACTGGCAAAAAAAAAACGCAAAACACAAATCGCGGTAAAATCGCGGTAAAAAAAACACGTCAAAAACGCAGCAAGCACCACAAAAAGCATTGCAAAAACGCTCAAAAGCAACATGCATAGGTGTGAATCGAGCCTAAGGGGGGAGTCTAGGTCACTGGCTACAGAGTCTGAAATTGGCGTGGGGCAATATTCTGTTAGGAAGTCTTTTATGGAAGTTTTCCTAGAGAGTGAGTCAGAGGGTGAGTCTGTCGGGTGTAGGTTATACAGTTTTGAATAATAAGCTACGAATTGGTTAGCTATGTCAGGAGAGGAGGACATTTTTTGACCCCTAGAGTCAGTTAAGGAGTGGACCGTCGTGGAACCTTTCTTGGCCTGTAGCGCTCTGGCCAATAATCGCCCCGCTTTATTGTCAAACTCGTAAAAGACTCTTTGGGACAGGACATATTTACGTTTAATTTGCTTGCCCAGAAGATCCAAAAGTTTGGTTCTGGCAAGTTGGAGGGGTTGTAAAGTGGTTAGGGCCAAAGAGCGTTTGTGCGCCTTTTCCAACTGATGGATGCGAGCGGTGAGGTCCAGGAAACGTTTATGCTGTTCTCTCCTACGTTTGGCTGCTGCTGCCATCAAGACCCCCGGGATTACACATTTGTGTGCTTCCCATGTGATAAGGGAAGAGATGTTCGATGACTTGTTTTCGTCAAAATATTGCTTAATGCGTGACTCAACTTCAGTCGCAATTACGGGGTCAGTAAGTAAAGAGGGGTCCAGCCTCCATGAGTGAGAGGAAGTGCGTTTTTCAGGGAGTGCTAACGTCAAGGAGATGGGGTGTGGTCGGAGAGGAACATGGGGTCAATGGAGGTGCGGTCCAAGACCGGCAGGTCGCTCTGTGATAAGAAAAAATAATCAATCCTGGAGTATTTGTTGTGTGGGGCCGAAAAGAATGTGAAGTCCCTACCCGTGAGATTTAGTGTACGCCAGGTGTCGTGAAGCAGTAGCGTTTGGAGATGTGATTTAATAGATTTAAGGGCGGAGTAGGTGAGAGACGTCGTACCCGTGGACGTGTCATGAAGCGGGTCAAGGGGGACGTTGAAATCGCCACCTAGGATGAGCATGCCATCCTGAAAGGCAGAGAGAGAGGTAGTAATATTTTGAAAGAAGAAGACCTGGTGAGAGTTTGGGGCATAGATGTTGGCCAGGGTTATCTTGCGACCCAGAAGCAATCCCTTAAGGAAGATATATCGTCCCTCTTCGTCTGACAGTGTGTCTACAAGTTGAAAAGGGCAATGTTTCGCTACAAGTATAGATACTCCTTTGGATTTAGAGGTCGGGGTAGTGGCATGATATACTGTAGGGTAGGGATGAGCTCCGAGTTCGATTCGAACGTATGTTCGAATCGAACATCGGTCGTTCGATCGTTCGTCGAAACTCGAACGAAACGGGTCGTTCGCGCCAAATTCGAATGACGCAAAACGTCCCATAATTCACTGCGGCGTTGAGCGCTGATGATTGGCCAAGCATGCTGTATGTCCTGCATGCTTGGCCAATCACAGCGCTCAAAAAACGAAGAGCCATAATTGGCCAAAGCCAGGCTGGCTTTGGCCAATTATGGCTCAGGGGGATTAGTACACGCCCCACACTATAAAAGGCAGCCTGCACGGCTGCCTTGTGTAGTGTGTTCCAGCTTGTTACAGAGAGCAGATCAGTCAGACAGAGAGAGATAGATAGAGAGATAGAGACGTGTCTTTTCTACCAGATAGATAGATAGATAGATAGGAGTAGGAAGTGTAGTCAGTATAGTTAAAACTACAGTTTGTAGAGAATATATTCACATCCTTAGGCGTTGTCAATATATTTATAAACTGTATAGCTCATCTAGTTGATCTATTAGTATCTGTCAGGCAGGAGATTGTTCTACATGCAGTGCTCTAACGTGTTGTATTGCCTGCATTAGGGATTAGCTTGAAAATATTATTCTGAGTTATTGAACGTGTGCTAGTTTAATTGCACACACAGACGCATTACCTATTACTGCACGTGTGCAATTTATTTGCACAGAAGCGCAGTCGCGGTTAATGCAACTGGGCTATTGAATTGCACAGAAACGCAGACATTCTTACTGCGTGTGTGCTGTTTAATAGCAACTAAACGCATTTGGTGTCACTGCGTGTGTGCTGTTAAATCGCATTTGACCGCAGTCACTATTACTGCGTGTGTGCTGTTTAATAGCAACTAAACGCAGTCAGTGTCACTGCGTGTGTGCTGTTAAATCGCATTTGACCGCAGTCGCTATTACTGCGTGTGTGCTGTTTAATAGCAACTAAATGCAGTCGGTGTCACTGCGTGTGTGCTGTTAAATCGCATTTGACCGCAGTCGCTATTACTGCATGTGTGCTGTTTAATAGCAACTAAACGCAGTTGGTGTCACTGCGTGTGTGCTGTTAAATCGCATTTGACCGCAGCCGCTCTTACTGTGTGGTTGCTGTTTAATACCATCTGAACGCAGTTGGTGTGACTGCGACTATTTTGTTACATAACACTTGAGCCAAGTCGCTCTTACTGTGTGGTTGCTATTTAATACCATCTGAACGCAGTTGGTGTGACTGCGACTATTTTGTTACATAACACTTGAGCCAAGTCGCTCTTACTGTGTGGTTGCTATTTAATACCATCTGAACGCAGTTGGTGTGACTGCGACTATTTTGTTACATAACACTTGAGCCAAGTCGCTCTTACTGTGTGGTTGCTATTTAATACCATCTGAACGCAGTTGGTGTGACTGCGACTATTTTGTTACATTACACTTGAGCCAAGTCGCTCTTACTGTGTGGTTGCTATTTAATACCATCTGAACGCAGTTGGTGTGACTGCGACTATTTTGTTACATAACACTTGAGCCAAGTCGCTCTTACTGTGTGGTTGCTATTTAATACCATCTGAACGCAGTTGGTGTGACTGCGACTATTTTGTTACATAACACTTGAGCCAAGTCGCTCTTACTGTGTGGTTGCTATTTAATACCATCTGAACGCAGTTGGTGTGACTGCGACTATTTTGTTACATTACACTTGAGCCAAGTCGCTCTTACTGTGTGGTTGCTGTTTAATACCATCTGAACGCAGTTGGTGTGACTGCGACTATTTTGTTACATAACACCTGAACGCCTAACTATGGCTGGAAGGACAAAGAGAGGCAGAGAGTCACGAGGGCAAGCAGGCTCTGCATCTAGAGGTAACGCTGGTGATGGATGTGGTGCATCCTCTTCAGCACGTGGCCGTGGCCGCTCATCCTTCTTTTCGGGAGCTGGCCGTGTTGAGCCTCAACATGCTGAGAAATTAGTTGAGTGGATGACCAAGCCGTCCTCATCCTCCTCATCCTCTCTCACACAGACTGATCATAGTTTGTCTGGCAAAGCAGCTGCCAAGGCGTCCTCTACCCTCTGCACAATGGCATCACACAATCCTTCCCTAGTCCCACCGTGTCCTCCTGAGGAGTCCCCCGAACTGTTTCAACACAGTGTTGGGTACATGCTAGCTGAAGATGCGTAGCGTTTTGAAGACTCCGATGACGGAACACTGATAGAGGAAGGCATTGATGTGAGCCCAGGGAGAGGGGGTGGCCGAGAGGGACAACAATCTGGGAGTGATGTTCCCCCAGCTGGAGCATACTGCCAGGTTGTCGCCAGTGATGATGAGGAGGGAGGGGATGATGAGGTCATTGACTCTACCTGGGTGCCTGATAGGAGAGAGGAGGAGGGGGAAGAGGAGGACGAGGCACAGGCACATCTCCAAAGAGGCAGGATGCCCTCCAGGGGTCAGCTTAAGGGCAGCACACCAACTGCATTACGTGGCGCTGCTGTGTCTCAACGGTACAGCAAAAGTTCTTTGATGTGGGCCTTTTTTGAAACCTGTCCATCAGATCGTACCTTTGCTGTTTGCAACATATGTCTCAAGCGTATCTCGCGTGGCCAAAACATCACCCGCTTGGGCACCACATGCTTGTCCAGACATATGTCGACCTGCCATGCAGCTCGTTGGCAGGCATACCAGAAAGACCCACACCAAAGACCAAAGCGGTCCTCCCCTTGCCCTTCTGTGACCTCCAACCCCACTAGACCCCCAGTCCTCTCTGCAGCCTGCACCGAAGGTGTAGAAATATGTGTGTCACAATGTAGTTATGGTAGTACATGCGGGCAACCTACTGATATTACCAGACAAATTTCCTGCTGCAGCGCCGAAAGAAGTACGCTCCCAGCCATCCACATGCCCAGCGGTTGAATGCTAGCTTAGCAAAATTGCTAGCACTTCAACTGCTACCTTTTCAGTTGGTAGATTCTGCCCCCTTCCGTGAGTTTGTGGAATGTGCAGTACCTCAGTGGCAAGTACCCAAACGCCACTTTTTCTCATGGAAGGCGATTCCAGCTCTCTACCGGCATGTGGAAGGCAATGTCCATGCCTCGCTGGACAGGGCGGTCAGTGGTAAGGTGCATCTTACCGCTGACTCATGGTCCAGCAGGCATGGACAGGGACGTTACTTGTCTTTTACGGCCCATTGGGTGACTCTGCTGGCAGCTGGGAAGGACGCAGGGCAAGGTACAGTAGTTTTGGAGGTTGTTCCGCCACCACGCCTCCAAAACACTACTACTGTGTAAAATTAACATTCAGCGCCAAACATAATAGTTTAAATTAAAAGTTAGAAAATAAAAAATAAAAGCTGCACCTCAAAAACAATACTGATTGTGATAATTGAAAAAAATGTGTAGAGGGCGCTAGACCACTCAGTGCTAATGAATAGTAAACCAGCGTACTGGGTGAAAATTTAAATACAATAGACTTCTATTATAAAATGTAAATAGAATAATAATATAATAATAAATTCAAAAAAAGAGAAGAGTCTCTGTGTCCAGCAAAAGACCCCTCAGAATCTTATAAAAGTCCCAATAAGTGTTCAGTTAAATGCATAACATGTAAAAGAAAAAGAAAAAACAAATCTTCTTTCTTGAATATTCTTTAAGTGCAAAAAAAGGAAAAGGAAAGCCGTCACCAACAAATCCAGTCTTCTTAATCACCCTTAGATTGGTGTTGAAGCAAACAAATGTGCTTACCAGAAATAGTGGACTATTATGGTTAAACAATAGTCTGCTAGACATATGCAGGATTGTGCCTGCATGCACATCGGACAGGAAATCAATAATAGCCTCAATGCCAGGGATTCCAGATAGGATATAGATGAAAAAAGAAAGGCAATGGAGATGCCAATAGTGTATTATCGCTTAAAATTTATTGTAAAATAAAAAACATATGTAAAAAACAAGAGACAAATGGCCTAGATGGCCTCTTACTTCTAAAAGTGCCTACCCGGCACTGAGGCTGCAGGCGTATCACCGCTACCTTGCGGTGCGGTAAGAAGCAGGGTCGTCTGGTCCGGTGCTAGCTCCGTAGCACGGCTCGGCGTCCCAGCTGACAGCTCGTACGGGCAGGGAGGCACGTCACGTGATCGGGTCCGCCTCCGACGTACGTTTCGTCGGGTACAACGTCTTCAACGTCGTCGGGCACGCCCCCCTGAAGACGTTGTACCCGACGAAACGTACGTCGGAGGCGGACCCGATCACGTGACGTGCCTCCCTGCCCGTACGAGCTGTCAGCTGGGACGCCGAGCCGTGCTACGGAGCTAGCACCGGACCAGACGACCCTGCTTCTTACCGCACCGCAAGGTAGCGGTGATACGCCTGCAGCCTCAGTGCCGGGTAGGCACTTTTAGAAGTAAGAGGCCATCTAGGCCATTTGTCTCTTGTTTTTTACATATGTTTTTTATTTTACAATAAATTTTAAGCGATAATACACTATTGGCATCTCCATTGCCTTTCTTTTTTCATCTATATCCTATCTGGAATCCCTGGCATTGAGGCTATTATTGATTTCCTGTCCGATGTGCATGCAGGCACAATCCTGCATATGTCTAGCAGACTATTGTTTAACCATAATAGTCCACTATTTCTGGTAAGCACATTTGTTTGCTTCAACACCAATCTAAGGGTGATTAAGAAGACTGGATTTGTTGGTGACGGCTTTCCTTTTCCTTTTTTTGCACTTAAAGAATATTCAAGAAAGAAGATTTGTTTTTTCTTTTTCTTTTACATGTTATGCATTTGACTGAACACTTATTGGGACTTTTATAAGATTCTGAGGGGTCTTTTGCTGGACACAGAGACTCTTCTCTTTTTTTGAATTTATTATTATATTATTATTCTATTTACATTTTATAATAGAAGTCTATTGTATTTAAATTTTCACCCAGTACGCTGGTTTACTATTCATTAGCACTGAGTGGTCTAGCGCCCTCTACACATTTTTTTCAAAACACTACTACTGCTTGTGACACACCTCTCTCCTCCACCCCCTCCTCTTCTTCTTCCTCTGTGGCCTCTTCCTGTGGTGATGTTGGCTCAGAACCAGCCGTGCTCCGTAGGCGTACGACGGGCTACGCAGGAATGCAGGCCAAGAGATGCCATGCGGTGCTAGAGCTGGTGTGCTTGGGAGACAGGAGCCACACTGGGGAAGAGGTTCTTTCAGCTCTGCAGGGGCAGGCTCAGAGGTGGTTGACGCCACGCCAGCTGAAGCCTGGAATGGTGGTCAGCGATAATGGCACCAACCTCCTCTCTGCCCTGCGATGTGGAAAACTCACCCATGTGCCCTGTGTGATGGACTTTTTACCTATATGCTTCAGTTTAATCCTCCCTGCTTGTTTAAGGCTGTTTAATGGTATTTACCCTTCTGCAGCCAGTCCTGTTTCAAATGTTAATTGTTCTAGCCCCGTGTTTACTGGTTACTGTGATTAGATAAGTGGCTCATGTTAATTATGCTGATTGCTTCATTGTGGTAATTATCTCTCTATATGCGGGGTCGAGTTGTCTAGTTAATGTAATTAGTACAACTAGTACTCAACTCTACTGATGTCATTATCTAAAGAAAATGTGTTTTCAGACTCGGCTCCGTCGTGTCTGCCTACTCATCTGTATGGAAGCCCCAGTGTGAGGGGGGCGGAGATTTGTCATTGTAACAGTTTTGGAAATGACATATAAGCTGTGTGTTATAACATTAAACTCAGTCTTGGTTCCAGCATCCAGTCTTGACTCATGTGTGGGGGATCCTGTGATGGTCTTGTACGGAGAGGAGGGAATGCTTGACGGGGATATCATACCGATACCGTCACAATTGGTGGCAGCAGTGGGATTTTCCCTTCTACTCTCCTTTACACCCGGGATTCCAAGCAGACACTGGAAGAACTACTGGAAGTTCGTGGAAGGATTGCTAGCAACAAAACCGAACGGGTCATCATAGCAGAATCAATGGAGATAGACCAGGAGAACGGGATTGCAGCAACGCCAGCGGTACAAGAGATGGAGACACCAGTGATTCAGGAGGAGGAATCGTCAGCCAACAAGCTAATGAGAGAGAAGCTAGCATGGTTCGGCCCGAACCCAACGCCGGATGTGGTGCTGAAAGTGATGGACCTGTTAGTAAACGCAGAACTACAGTTAAAACTGGCAGCAGTCCAACAAGCAGCCGCACCTTCTCCGAACAGTGAGTACAGCACAGCAGACACAAGGAAGATTCCGTTTAGCGCTTTTAAAGCTTTTGATGAAAAGGACTGTGAGATTGATAACTACCTGGCGGATTTTGAGCGACAATGTAACCTGCACCGAATAGCTAGAAGAGAGTGGGTTGCAATATTGTCAGGCAAACTGTCAGGCAAAGCTTCTGATGCTTTCCGGACCGTGCCAGATCAGGATATCCATAGCTACGCCCGGGTTAAATAAGTGCTCCTGGCTCGTTATGCAGTAACCCCAGAGTCCCACCGACCGAAGTTCAGGGACTCACGCAAAACCACGAAAGACTCTAACGCGGAATGGGCATGCCAGTTGTCCCTGTCGGCCTCTAACTGGGTTAACAGCAGCCAGGCCACCACCGCAGAGGACATTTTGCAACTAATGCTCCTGGAGAAATTTTACAATCACATCCAGACGGACGTCAAAGATTGGGTGAGAGATCGCAGGCCCATGACTCTACCAGAGGCCGCGAAGTTGGCGGATGAATATGCGGATACTCGCAAGACAAACCAGGTCACACCACGGGTACAACCTCCACGACCAACGGCGCCCTCACACCCACCAGCCGCTAGATACCAACCGCCTAACAGACCGATGACATCTAGCCCTCGCTACCCACGCCAGGAGGACAACGAACAACGCTGCTTCCGGTGCAAACAGTTGGGTCACTTCAAGCAGAATTGCCCCATGAATGACAACACCAGGTCAAATTGGTCTCAACCTGGGTACCGCCCACCAGCAGCAGCCCATTGTGTAGACTCGGCTTGGGATCCCCAGGAGCTGGGTCAGGAAGAACCATTGGGCACCCCTTACGAAGCCCTCATGGTACAATCTGTTATTACGGACAACAGGGAACACCATTGTCAGCTGGTCCGGGGCGACAGCCATGAGCCGGAGGGGCCTTGGAGGGAGCTGGGCAGAAAGAGGCACCGCCAGCTACCCTCCAAGAAGAAGAGGTCCTGGAAGTCATATAACCAGCGGACCTGGGAGGAGAAGAAGCGACTGGAGGAGATTGGAATCGCAGCGGGCGCCCCAGATGCGGGCCGAGATGTTCGCCAAGGGCCCACCGGTGGCCCCTTACACCACCACCCAGTTCCTGATGATGAAGGACCACGTGGAGAGCCTGCAGGACATGACAAGCTGGATCTGATCCGTGAGTACATAGAGCTGGAGGAGTGCATAAGCCGCATGGAGGAGGGAGAACAACCAACCTGAGGTCACAGCGGGCTGACCCCCCAGGCTCCATGAACTGGAGATGGGAGCTGGAGAAGCTCAAAGAGGAGAACCGGTGGCTGCGGAGGGAGCAGGGGGGGTGCTGACCTTATGGGGCTCTGAGTCCCCTCCCCCCCCCCGGACTCTGAGCACCAGTGCTAGCAGCATTTCAACAAATATAACATTTTCTTTTTTATGAATTCTCCTGTGACTGTCACTTCAGAGCCATAACCGTGCCCCTCCCATAGCGGGGACAACCTATGATGGGCGGCGCACAGACCCATTCGCCGTCTTCCCACTGACTTCTGGTGACTTTGCAGATCGCACAAAGACTTGGGGACTGACCGGCGTGTGATCTGACGACCCGGTGGCATACCTGAGTCTGAAGCAGTTGCCAAGGGAGGTCAGTCATGCCAAACGGAGTTAACCTCGGACTAAAAGCTCTGAACCCGTCAACCCTACTGGACCAGGAAAGGTCCAACCGGGTTTTCCGGAGCAGGGAGAAAAAGGGGGGCCATTGTGATGGACTTTTTACCTATATGCTTCAGTTTAATCCTCCCTGCTTGTTTAAGGCTGTTTAATGGTATTTACCCTTCTGCAGCCAGTCCTGTTTCAAATGTTAATTGTTCTAGCCCTGTGTTTACTGGTTACTGTGATTAGATAAGTGGCTCATGTTAATTATGCTGATTGCTTCATTGTGGTAATTATCTCTCTATATGCGGGGTCGAGTTGTCTAGTTAATGTAATTAGTACAACTAGTACTCAACTCCACTGATGTCATTATCTAAAGAAAATGTGTTTTCAGACTCGGCTCCGTCGTGTCTGCCTACTCATCTGTATGGAAGCCCCAGTGTGAGGGGGCGGAGATTTGTCATTGTAACAGTTTTGGAAATGACATATAAGCTGTGTGTTGATAACATTAAACTCAGTCTGGTTCCAGCATCTCAGTCTTGACGTCATGTGTGGGGGATCCTGTGATGGTCTTGTATGGGAGAGGAGGGAATGCTTGACGGGATATCATACCGATACCGTCACATACACCCGTGTTTTGCGCATGTTCTCATTTGGTGGTGCAGGCGGTTCTTGGAGAGGGAGCATTACTGGCTGTGGCAACTCTCCCTTGATCCACGTTACAAAGAGTAGGTAAACGATCTTATGTTGCCATCGCAGAGGGAGCAGAAGATGAAACCTACTGCGGGAGGCCTTGCAGAAGGGTCTGTGCATGCATTCCCAGAACCGGGGGGGGGGGGGGGGGATTACCAAATACCTGGCCCTGGGACAACGTCTTCGCTGAGGCTTCGGTGAGTCTGAAAAAGGAGCGGTGAGAAGGTGGCCGTCTGACCGATGCGTTCAGACAATTTTTAGTCCACAGCCCTAAGGTCTGACCGAGTTCCAGCAACCATCGCCAGCGTCTGGTTTTACATGGTCCGGGAATACCTAGCGGCAAGATCCGACTTGGACACCTTCCCCACGAAAAATCCTCTGGCTTACTGGGTCTTGAGGATGTATCACTGGCCCAGAGCTTGCACAGTACGCATTGAGCTACTGCTTGCCCTGCATCCAGTGTTCTTTCAGAAACGCACATTCAGTGCTGCTGGAGGCTTTGTGACCGATCACAGGGTACGCCTCTCCACCGACTCTGTTGATCGACTGACCTTCATCAAAATGAATCAGGCTTGGATCAACACCGCTACCAAGCACCTGATGCTGATGTTTACTGAATAAGAATTTGGTGTTGAAATATCAGATCCCTTTGAAACTGCTGATGCTGAGTGACTGTCCTGTTGTGCTGCTGATGGAATATCCTTCTCCTCCTCACTTTTCATGCTGTTAGCTAGTAAGAAAATGTTGTTTTTTCTGTGCTCCGCCACCAGTGCCCCTGTGTAACAGGGCGTCTAATAACAATTTTTGATGCAATACTTGCATGTGGCCTAAGGCACAATTGTTGTGCCCCTGTGTAACAGGGGAGCCTAATAACAATTTTTGATGCATACTTTGCACGTGGCTCCTTGTTGCGCTCCAATTACAGATATTGGGGAGGGGTTGCAGTGTTATGTTCCGCTTACGGCCACATTTTATGCCCCTGTGTAACAGGGGCGCCTAATAACATTTTTGATGCAATACTTTGCACGTGGCTCCTTGTTGCGCTCCAATTGCAGATATTGGGAGGGGTTGCAGTGTTATGTTGCGCCTACGGACACATTTTATGCCCCTGTGTAACAGGGGCACCTAATAACAATTTTGATGCAATACTTTGCACGTGGCTCTTTGTTGCGCTACAATTACAGTATGTTTGAGGGGTGCCCTTTTTTCTACAAATTTGCTTTCCCAAAAAGATAATGCCACCCCCCCCCACCACCCCTAAAATAATCGAGATATTGTTCCCACACAGCACGTGCGCAAGCAGTATTAAATTACTTTGTTCTTATAATAATTTAATGTTGTGCAGGGACATTTCTAAACATGTGCCACTACTAGAGACACACAGCAGGTGTGATATTTGAAGGAATTTTAATTTTTTTTTTCACTTTAAACATCATTAAAATCGCTGCTCCGGAAAAACAGCCGTTTTAAAATATGTTTTTCAATTGATACATGTTCCCTGGGGCAAGACCTGGGTTCTGAAAGACGTTTACCAACATTAAATTGAATATTGGTCTTTAAAATGATCGTTTTTGAATTCGAATGTTCGAGTCCCATAGACTTCAATGGGGGTTCTAAATGTTCGCAGACAACCCGCAGTCTGTTTCGAACGTTCTGATGTGAACCGAACCCGGGTATGTTCGGCTCATCCCTACTGTAGGGTAATAGTAATTTTGCAATTTCGGCGTCGCGTTGGTACGAAAGTGTGTCTCTTGGACAAAAACTATGTCCGCTTTGTTGCGGTGCATAACATGGAGAAGTTGTGAGCGGCGTTCAGGGACTTTCAGGCCCCGGGCGTTGAGGGAAACAATCTTGACAGGAATCTTGTCACTTGTCGCTTGAGCAGGAGACATTTGTACAGAGAAAAGGGGGTGTCTGGAGGACACTCAGCAAAAGGTCAGAGAGCTGTGGTAGGGTCAGGGGGGGGGGAGGCAGTGGGACAGATCAGTAGTATGCGAAGAGGGGTATGGTACGGGCAACCGCACAGTAGGTTGTAGGTGTATAGTAGTGAACGCGTAAAAAAAAAAGGGGGGGGGAGAAAAAAGGTCCAGAGTCAGGTGAGGAGCGTATGCGGCGTTACCGGAAAATGTCAGTGGTGTGAAAAATGCTGCGAGGCTCCAAGCAGAAAATGAGGATAAGGACCACTGTGTGGGGGTTGATTTGTCCCGAAAGAAGAAAAGAGTTAGGAGGGCGGACAGACCATCAGCCATACTAACAGAAGCAGGGAATGTACAGTTCAGGGAGACCTAGATATCTACAGGATGGGTGACCTAATAGCAGAAGGTGTAACTTAGTCTTAGAAGACCTGTCAGGCAAGTCTGAGGCCCCATACACACCATAGAATCTATCCGCAGATAAATCCCATCAAATGGGTTTCTGCGGATAGATTCTATGGTGTGTACACTCCGTCGGATATTTATCCGCGGATAAATCTCCCCTGGGATGGATTTCCAGCAGATGGATATTTGCTGACATGCTCAACAAATCCATCTGCTGGAATCCATCCCAACGGATGGATCCGTTCGTCTGTACAGACTCACCGGATCCATCCATCCATCCATCCATCCATCCATCCTTAGGCCCCGTACACACGAGAGGATCGATCCGCTGAAATTGATCCGCTGACCGGTTTCAGCGGATAGATCCCCTGGTGTGTACAATCCAGCGGATCTGTTCCGCGGATTTTTGGTTCCCGGGGATGGATTTCCAGCGGATAAAAATTTCCTAACATGCTAAGAAATCTATCCGCTGGAATCCATTCCAACGGATTGATCCGCTGGTCTGTACAGACTCACCGGATCAATCCATCCGAATGCATCCCCCGCATGTGTCTTAATGATTCGACGCATGCGTGGAAGTCCTTATATCACAGCGTCGCGTACGTCGCCGCGTCATCATCGCGGCGACGGCGCGACGTGTCACCGCGGACGGGAATTCCGCGGGGGGATTTTGAATCTCCTGGTTAGTACAACCAGGAGATTCAAAATCCGCCAGAGGGATTTATCCGCGGAAACGGTCCGGAGGGGACCGTTTCCGCGGATAAATCCTCTTGTGTGTACTAGGCATTAGAATTGTGTTCAATGAACAGGGGGATATAGGGCTATATGTAAGGGAGAGCATTGACAGGTGTACGCCCAAATGCAACAAGCGACAACAATTGTGAAAGAATAGAACATAACAGAACATCATAACCAAAAAACAGTTTAGCTATCTTATGTCATTAACATTCCAAACAAGCATGAAAGAATACTGAACATCATGGCTCCCAGGCAGAGTGTAAGGGGTGGGGAGAGCCAAGGAGGGGGGGCAAGGGAGGGGAAGGGGGGGCGGGAAGGGAGGGAGGGGAAAGGATGGGAGGGAGGGGAAAGGATGGGAGGGAGGGAGGGAAAAGGGTGAAAGGGAGCGGAAAGGAGGGATTGGAAGGGAGGGAACGGAAGGAAGGAGGGAAAGAGGGGGGGAGAGACAAAGGGGAATCAAAGAGAAGAGTGGTAGGGGTGGATGCAGGGGGAGATGGAAAGCACAGGGGGGGGATACACAAAAAAGACATACCCGGGTCAGGAGGGGGTGAATTAAAAAAAAGGAATAGGTTGCACAGTAACACTCCTCCATTAGCCCATGAATCCAATTTCTATAAGGCACAGCGGGTGTATAACAGAGCAGGCTATGCCTGGAGGGGAGGGCAGCGTGCAAGTTAGGGGATAGGAGGACAATAGGAGTCTGTCCTGTGCATAGATATGTATACAAGGACAAGGGCAAAGCCTGGAGACGGAGGGGGGGTGGGGGGAGCTGCAATGCGATAGCCGATAGTAGGTTGCATCGGGGGTTAAGGGGGTTACATCCGGAGTGACATCCGGAGGTGGAGCAATGTGGGAACAGGGGCGAGGAAAAAGAGCAGGAAGGAGAGAGAAAAGAAAAGACAGATAAAAGAAAAGCAAAGGCATACAGATAGTGAAGAAATGCAGTCACATAAAATGCAAAAATAATTATCGTGCACAATTAAGCATAAACAATACCCATTCCGGAGCGATCAGATGAGGCAGTAGTCAGTGGGTGAGTAAATGAAAGCAAGTTTCTGCCCGTCATGCCAGACTCATTGGGAGCTCGATTGACTGGGAGAGTCATTGTTCCTGATGGGTAGAAGCACAGGGATGCAGGTACAGCAGACCAGGCCAAGACAGCAGACTGCAGGAGGGGTTAGGAGGACGGGGGAAAAGCTGCAGCAGGAACAACATGCGGTAGGAACAGGAGGCTCCAACAAAATCAGTGCAGGTCAGCGGGGAATAGTACAAAGCACTAAGGGCAACGAAGACGAGGAAGGGAGTAGCACAACGTAGCAAACATGATGCATGGGTAGGCCATCCGTGTCGAGGCAGGGAGGCGGTTGCATCTCCAATCGCACAGCATAGCGGGAGGAATGGCCATGCAGCAAACAGAGCAAGGTAGGGGGAGTCAGGCAGTGGGAAGAAGAGTCAATGATCGAAGGGGGAGGAGAAGGGATAAAAAGGCGCAGGACACTTATCTGGTAGTCCTGGGAGTCATAAGGCTGAACAATCTCAGTAGTCACGGCGAGCTCTTCGGGTCAGTGGTGCCGTCTGCGGGTCTGAATGGGTGACGTCTGAAGGCGAAATCTGGGCAGGGCTAGGCGGGTGATGGAACGGCGTCTATCTATAGCGGATTGCCTGGGCATCCATCGGCTCTCCACGGGCGGGGGCGACGATACAGATTCGGGCCGTCGAACTCGGCATACAACTGTGGCAGCTCCACATCGGGGATATCCAGCAATCTGCAAAAGTCGTCCAGGTGCTCAGGGACTCTCAGGAGGGCATTGCGGCCGAGGTGTGAAGCTGGCAAGGCGAAGGGGAACTTCCATCGGTACTGGATTCCTCTGGCACGCAAAACTTCCAGCAACGGTCGGAGGACTTTACGATTTCTGAGGGTGATGGCCGTCAGGTCCTGGTAGATGTGGATCGTTTGTCCCTTATGGTCTAGTTGGGCCTTTGTTCGGGGCTTTCTGAGGATTTCCTCTTTAGTCTGAAAGTTGTCCAGACAGCAGACCACATCCCTAAGGGGATCATTCTCTTTGCCTCGAGGCCTCAAGGCCCTGTGGATTCGCTCCATCGGGATAGGCGTCTGCAGGGGCCTGTCAAGGAAGGAAGGAAGGCCTCTAATTCCGAGGTTCCGGCGACGCCCACGGTTGTCTAAATCTTCAACGTGCCATTGGAGGTCACGGAGTTGTGTGGGTATCCAGCTTATGGTCCACTTTCCTAAGGATCGTGCGGTGCTGTGAGGTAGAGATCTCGATCTGGTCGTGATGGCGCGGATCTCGTGGCGGAGATCAGTAATGGCGGCAAATAGCGTGTTCTTGATGTCCGCCGCTACCGCATGAAGATCGTTCAGGCTCAGTTGCTGAGGGTCCAGCGGAGCCGCTGTATTTTGCGGTGGAGAAGGGGTCGTAGGTGTGAGGAGAATTCCATCAGAGGTATGTGAGGGCGTCGAGGCGAGATGTTGCTCCGCCATGATCTCTGGGACCGGAACATATCCGGGATTCGCTGGGTCAGTCCGCCGCCAAGGTCTCTCGGAGAGCGTGAGCGGGAGGAAGAAGAGTGATGGGAAGAGGTCCCCATAGTCCGATAGGCAGGAATCAGCGTTAGTCTTCTGTAGTAGCCGGTGTATGGCCGTGGTCTGTCAGAGCTTCAGAGCTAAGCGGTCATCTTCCTCCAAGGCTAACCACGCCCCCGCTACACATGTTTTATCTCAGTATCTGTATGCATTTGAGTGTGTGTGTTTATACATGTGATTAACTAAATATATTTATATATCCGAGTACTTAATTTATTATACTCCATTGATGTGAACATCTGATAATTCATACAATTAATTACTAATAATTTCCCAATATACATATACCTAAAAAAGTGAACATAATACTACCAGTATATACTGGGGTAGATTCAGGAACAATTTCCGCCGGTGTAGACTGAGATGCGCGGCGTAAATGCCAATTTGCGCCGGCGTATCTCCGCGCCGTATTCAGCAAACAATATTACGCCGTAACGTAGATTTTTTTTTTTCGTTTGGACCTTTCCACGCCGGTGCGGCGTGGGCACCCATTTACGCTGGTCTGAACTAGCGCGGCCCTGGTTTTTCTATTTTAAATATGCAAATGAGGGAGTTGGTCCGATTCAGCAAATTACGAATTGCCGGCGCAGGCTACTCCCGGTGCGTGTAACTCTGGTTTGCAGCGGAAAGTTACCCTTTATAAAGCAGGGGTAACTTTGCACCAGACTTGCTCAAGTCAGCTGGAGAGGGCCCGGATGGCCCGGATGGGAACCCCCTTAAAGGTCCGGAGGCCACCAGGGCCCCAGATGGCAACCCCCCTTTTTTTTATAAAAATAAATTACCAAATAAAGGGGGCTTTCCATCCGGGACCTCTGGGCCCTTTAATAATAATAATGATAATAATAATTATATATATATATTTTTGTCCGAAAGGCACTTGCCGTGAACTTGTTCTGCATACAGACGGCAGAACTTTTTCAGCCAACATTCACAAAACTACGTAGTTTTTCTGCTCTTTTGTCCGATGGAGCGTACAGACGGTTTGATTATACGACAAAACACGTCCATTGGAATATTCGATCCCAAAGGTGTTGAGGTCAGGACTCTGTGCAGGCTAGTCCAGTTCCTCCACCCCAAACTCACTCATTTATGTCTTTATGGTCCTTGCTTTGTGGACTGGTCCAAATCATTTGATGAAAGGGGGGATTATGGTGGGGGGTTGTTTTTCAGGGGTTGGGTTGGCCCCTTAGTTCCATTGAAGGGAACTCTTAAGGCGTCAGCATACCAAGACATTTTGGACAATTTCATGCTCCCAACTTTGTGGGAACAGTTTGGGGAGGGCCCCTTCCTGTTCCAACATGACTGCTCACCAGTGCACAAAGCAAGGTGCATAAAGACATGGATGAGCAAGTTTGGGGTGGAGGAACTTGACTGGCCTGCACAGAGTCCTGACCTCAACTCGATAGAACACCTTTGAAATGAATTAGAGCAGAGACTGCAAGCCAGGCCTTCTTGTCCATCAAAAAATATAATTACAAATATATTAAAAAAAATATATAAACAAAAAAAAAGGGGGGTTCCCATCTGGGCCCCTGGGGACCCCCGGGCCCCTTACAGGTGTACTGCCTGTACCCCCCTGATGGCGGCCCTGGTCATAAGTCTCCATTGCTGTTATGAGGGCTCACATCTCCTGGGTGTTAAAGTTTTTTTTCCTCCTCTGCCTGTGGGGAACGGGAGTAGCCATCTCACAGCAAATGTACCTTCCCTGGGGGGGAATAAAACTGGATGTACATTTGCATCGGCTGGGCGTAAGTTGGGCCGGCGTATCTCTGTAAGTTGGGCCGGCATAGTTGTGAGCATGCTCAGAAGGGAACGAACATACTGAGCATGCTCCGTTCAAGATACGCCGGGCGTAAATCACTGCTCCACGTTCAGAACATCATTTGCATAAGGTCACACCCACTTCCACTTACGCCGAGGAAATTAAGTTAGGCCGGTGCAAAGTTAGGCACAAGTGCTTTGTGAATACCCTACCTGCCTCTCCACGCTGGTCCGGCGTAGTGTAAAAAAGATGCACTGCGCCGGACCAAAGATCCGCTGATGTTCCTGAATCTGGCCCACTGTGTATATACCCTACAATAAGTTATAAAACAATTATTTCATAAGTGTACATTCAATCCATTTCTATAAACACCAACCGTGTAAAAACTAAAGTCCATTCATGTGACAAAATATTAAAAGTTGATCAATTCTTCTTCCATGCCTCACACATAAAGACAGCGACTCCCCCATAATTTTGACCCCCCAGATCAGAATGTAATACAGCGCTTCAGCATCTATCCATAGGACAACTGCCACACTAAGCATCACAGACAGTGCAAGCAGATCTCACAGATAAAAATCCATATAAATTCAAGGAGAAACGGAACTCACAATAGTGAAATATTTTTTTTTTAGCTGGCTGACATAAAAGCAAACAGGCTGACCCATCCTTCCCACCCCCAAAGTCTGTTGGTGTCCATCTCACTACCCCGTCCACTCCCGCTCTAAAGTCTTTTACAATCCTATTGTCTATAGGGTATACTAAAAAAAAAAAAAATGCAGTGCGCCAGTAAAGTGTTCAGGTTTGGCTTGAAGAAAAGGTGGCAACCCTAGCTGGTGTGCATGTCCTACTGTGTAACTTTGGGTTATCCTGCAGCAATAAGGAAAGTATGGATCTCAGCCAGTCTGCTATAGGTGCCGCCCTAGCAGCTCCAAACAAAAGGACATGCATCAACATTAATACCTTGCTCTGTGTCTGTTCAGCTCAGCTGTCGTATACGCTCCATCAGCCCACAGGGCTGATTAGCCATACTATCAGTGAATAGTACATACTGGAAAGCAGAAACCTGGATTTGGCTTATGTGTTTAGCTTTAAGCCTGTTTGGAACACATATAGGTGGATTCACATAGGGCGGCGTGTAAGCAGGGTGAGGGGTGTGGCGATTCACAGAGGGAGACACACGTAAAGTTCTTTGAACAAGGTAACGTTTATTACCGAGAAGCGGTAGTAGTAACAGTCTTTACAATCAAACGGCAAATGATTCCTCTCCAGGCATGGAGGCACATATATGCATTACCGATACTGTAGTTCTAAGTGATGTGGCTTTCTGAGTATCACAGGCACTTCCCACTTAATGGTATATTATATACCCCAGTTCACAATGCTTATTGGAAGAGGCTGGAAACACATTACCCGTAGCAGCTGGGAGTCTTTCATCCGACCAAGGTTACCACTGCAGGACTCCGTAGGACCCCTAAACTATCCCTCACAGGCCGGAACACTCTCCCTGGCTTCTACTGTCTCTCCCTCACAAGCAGGGTCTCTGTCCCTATCTACATCCACACGTGTTCTGCCTTTTTACTATAAAAAGAAACCACCCAAAAATGGTCGCCCAAATCTCTCGAGATCTCGTGCGGCCTATCAGAACACAGGGCTCCTCCAAAATGGTGTTGGAGACACTATAGAGGCAGAAGTGTTAAACATAAATACATACAAAAACAACAATTTGACTGCAGTATGAACACATATGATTACTTTACCACTTGCTCTTGCAGCACTAGACTGCCCTATCACTGACAGCTGCTTACATTTCCCCCCCGTTTAAGAAGTGCAATCCCTTGCATTACCTAGGGAGAACAATTACCACAGTGCGATATGATAACAGCAAGTCAATAAGCAAAACAACAGTTCAGGGTATAATCAGCATAGCGGACAGGTTTCAGTCCCCGTGTCGTACTCCTTGGGAAGCGAGGCTCCAGATTCCCCAAATGTCCATCTCCATCAGCTACAACAGGGCACTGTTCCTCACCCACGACAGGGTCAATAGGCGCTACTTCCTCCCTAAGAGGATCATCCTCCACAGGGATGGGGGTAACTTGCACATCTGGTTCCCCTGCTAGCAAGTCCCATTCAGTTACAGTAGCTTGGTTATCTGTAGCTCCTTCAGCTGGGGATAAGCTCTCTACTGCAGGCAGAGGAGGCAAACACCATGTTGCAGAGTCACTGTTGAGGATTTCCTGGCTGCAGTCCCGTCTAGCCGACGGTGGAAAGACAGGAACAGGATTATCCATTCGTGACTCCGCACTGAACACACAGGGACGAAGCAGATTACGATGCAGTCTTTTACAAGGCCCATCTGGCTTCTCTGAGACCACATCATACACAGGCCGCCCCGTGAAAGGTTGGTGTTCGACCCGATACGGACATGGCTCCCACTTAGGCTCCAGCTTGCTGCCCCTCAGATGTTTGGGATTCCTCACCAAGACTCTGTCGCCCGCTGCAAGTGGCAACAATTGGACAGCACTTTCCTTGGCTAAATCCTGGTGCTTTCCCAGCACTATTTGTTTGGCTTGATCCAGCCGGTGCCAGTGATCTTGGACCCACTCATCCGGGGTCCTTTACATAATAGGCTCTGGGGTTTCTAGGAGTAAATCCACCGGTAACCGGCCGTAACGCCCAAACATCAGAAAATGAGGAGTATAACCAGTGGCTCTATGCACAGTCTGATTGTAAGCCCAAACGACATCTCCTACATACTGCAGCCAACGTTCTCGATGTTCCTGCTCTAAGGTGCGAATTAATCCCAACAAGGTGCGATTAAAACGTTCACAGGCCCCATTTCCTTGGGGGTGGTTAGGAGTAGTATGCGACTTCCGAATACCACTTAGGCCTCGTACAGACGAGCAAACATGTACGATGAAAACGGTCCGCCGGCGTACATGTCTGCCCGGAGATTTCTTTATGATGGCTGTACTCACCATCATACAGAAATCCGCACGTACTCGATACGCGGCGACGAGGCCGCGCCGTCGCTGCGACGATGACGCAGCGACGTGCGCGGCCCTGGCAGTTCAATGCTTCCACGCATGCGTCAAAGTCATTCGACGCATGCGAGGGATGGCGGCCGCTCGGACATGTACGGTAGGTCTGTACAGACGACCGAACATGTCCGACGGACAGGATTCCAGCGGGCATGTTTCTAAACATGTTTAGAAATATTTGCCCGCTCGAAAAAGGCCCGGCGGGAAAATGTACGCTGGAATCCTGTCCGCTCGGCTGTACAGACGACCGAACATGTCTGCTGAAACTGGTCCGCGGGGCCTAAGACGACACAGTTCAGAAAACACCTTAGACTCAAAGTTCGGCCCTTGGTCCGACAGAATTCTTTTGGGGCACCCATAGGGCTGGACTACATGGGTCCAGAACAGTTTAGCGGTAGTGGTGGCAGTCTGATCTTTAGTTGGCACTACGATGGCAAACTTAGAGAAGTGGTCCACAAACACCAAGGCATAGCGATACCCTGACGATGTGTCTGCCACTGTCAGGAAGTCCATGGTCAGCAATTCAAAGGGTTCTCCCATTCTCACCACCAGAGGGGTAGTTTGCTCTGTTCCTCCCTTGTGGATGGCACAACTCTGACACTCCTGACATGCCCTTTGCACCCACTTAGACAGTCCCGGACAAAATATGTACTTACGAATAAGGGCCTCTGTCCGTTCCGCACAGAAGTGTCCTCCAATTCGGTGAAATATTCGACAAACCTCCAAGGCCTCCGATTGAGGGATAACCAGCTGATGAATAACTCGCGACTCTCCAGGCACCCGTGCTTGTCGGTATAAGAGTCCATTATATCTTTCCAGACGATCCCACTGTTTTAGCAGCTGGCACAACGTTGGTGAGAGCTTTCTTCGCTCCCTGGAATCTGGCTTCCGATTCCTGTCCCAGTATCCAACGAGCTGATCCAGGCCAGGTTAAACCGGGCCAATCGTGCCACCCAGCGTTGTTCCAAGGCGCCCAGTTTCGCCATCTCTAGGTAGGCGAGAGGATTGTTGTCAGTATATATGTCCACCCGGCCACTCACCAAGTACTCAGCAAACTTTTCGGTGATGACCCAGACTACCGCTAACAACTCCAGTTTAAAAGAGAAGTAGTTGACTGGATTACGTTCAGTAGGGCGCAAGCTCCGACTTGCATAAGCGATGACCCGCTCAGTTCCATCTTGCTCCTGAGCAAGCACAGCCCCCAGTCCTTGAAGGCTGGCATCGGTGTACACCCGGAAGGGTTTACGGTAGTCCGCGTAGGCCAATATGGGTGCAGAAGTCAGCTGCGCCTTGAGGGCCTCCAATGCCTCACTCTGTGCTGCCCCCCAACTGTCAATGATACTGGGAGAAGATTTACCCTTGCGATGAACAGGCTGACCGCACAGCAACTGGGTCAAGGGGGCTGCAATAGTAGCAAAGTTCGGAATGAATCTGCGATAGTAACCCACAAGTCCCAAAAAGGAGCGTAGCTCTGTTACCGTTTTAGGGCTTGTCCACGCCTGTACAGCCTGAATTTTATCTGGATCGGGGGACACCCCTTTTGCCTCGACCACATGCCCCAAATACTGGATTTTGGTTCTCATGAGATGACATTTTTCTGGTTTGAGCCGAAGGCCATACTGGGTCAACCGCTGGAGGACTTGATCCAGATGTAGCAAATGGTCCTCGAACGTTCTGGAGAAGACGATAATGTCATCTAAATAAATCAGGACAGATTCAAAGTTCAAGTCTCCCAAGCAACGTTCCATCAACCGTTGAAACGTACTGGGGGCATTGGTCAGGCCAAAGGGCATCCGATTAAACTCAAATAGTCCCAGAGGGGTGATAAAGTCAGTTTTTTCACGATCTTCCTCTTTTACGGGGACCTGCCAATATCCGCTGGCCAAGTCGAGCATGGAGAAGTACTGTGCCTGCCCCAAGGCCATTAGGGATTCTTCGACCCGGGGTAGTGGGTAAGCATCCCGATGGGTACAGGCATTCAATCTGCGATAGTCCACACAAAAACGTAAGCTGCCATCTTTTTTTCGCACCAGGACTATGGGCGCAGCCCAGGGGCTACAACTCTCTCGAATCACCCCCACTTTCAGCATACCGCGTAACAAGTCTTTGACCTCTTGACAAAGAGCGGGGGGTATATTGCGATATCTTTCCCGAACAGGAGCTGTGTCTCCGGTGTGGATGGAATGATCCAAAGCATTAGTACAACCGTAGTCCTCAGGGCCTTGAGAGAATGCCATCATATGTCTGTGAACTAATTGCTGGAGCTTGTTACGTTGGTCAAGAATCATTCCCGGCACCGGAAGTTCTAGTTGTGCTAACAATTTTGGAAGATGGGCTTCTGCTGAATCAGGTAGAGCCGTTTGCAGAGCAGCACAGGCGGCCTCCACCCCAGGGCAAGGGTCAGTAATGCAGCTTTTGGGTACTGTATATAACTCGGCAATGGTCACGTCCGTGGGCACTTGAATAGGGGTGGACCCCAAGTTAACCAGTTGCACCAACACCTGCCCCTCACGGACAACAGACAAAGTTCTGGCTACCAGCCATTCACCTTTGGTTTCCAGGTTGCGTTGTGGTTCTACCATCACAGTGGCCCCTCTGATGGGTCTTCTAGCCGCCACGGGAAGGGGGCACACCAACTCCTGGCGTGGGGGTATAATAACCCGATGTCGGGCAGGGAGGTGGATGAGCCCCACTTTCTCAGTATGTTTATGGCTCTGCGTCTGAACTGCCCGACAAGCTTTGATCAGATTCTGCAGCTGTGGTTCCGATTGCCAAGATGCTTGTGTTGAAGCCTCCTGAAGGAGGCGTGTTAAGTCCAGTTCCTTTAGGGCGTTCATGCCCAACACTATTGGGATCTCTGGGAAAGAGGCATTCCGAGTCACCACGATTCCAACCCTAGGGAGGATCTGCTCATATACATTCATGGACATCCAAGTGACCCCTACTACTGGAATAGGAAGGTTGTTGGCAGCTTTCAGTCTCACCCAGGAGGGGTCTAACGTTGGGGTCGGCCCAAAATGTCGCTGATATGATAGAATGAATAGGCCATAGTAGTGACTTCTGATCCAGTGTCCACCAGACATCTGGCCGGCTGTCCGTTGAACATCACTGTCGCCACGGGGCAACCAGAAATCATTGTAGGATCACGTTGAGGCGGTGACTGAAAATTTCCAGCGGGTCGCCCCTCTACCATGGGAATCACTTGTTTAAAGGATGCCTTTGTACGTTCTGGGCTCCCCGTTTCACATAGTCCCTTGCGATGTGGCCAAACCGTCCACACTGCCAGCATTTTCGGTCAGTATCTGGGTCCCTCCGGAGTGGGTTGGTCACCGCCCGGGGTTGTTCTGACTCTCTACGCAAGGCTGCCACCTCTTGACTGAGGGAGGCGACCATCTCAGCTAAGTCTCGTATGACCTTCTCCATTGAGGGTGTCTCCACCGTTGAGACTGTGGCAGGGCATGGGGCAGTCGCTTCTTCCCACCCCACCAGCCACCCGGCTCCCTGAGTGCGGGTAACCTGGCTTCTGGCACCAGCCCGTTCATGGTTTCGACTCTTCCTGTTCCCTCTCGATGGCCTCTTGTAGGATCACTGCAAACTTCACTGTACCATCAGCCCTCACTCGATCCTTCAAGGCTCTTTTAATGAAGGGGACCACACACCAGCGAGGAACTGGTCCCGTATTAGCTGATCGGGGTTAGCAACTCCAGTTCCTGTGGGGGCCATTTTCTCCTCCAACCGGCACCAGATCTCCTGCAATGCCACTGCAAATTGAGGAATAGTCTCTTGATCATACTGCTCCCGACTGTAGAAATTCTTACGGAGTTTGGCTATGGAGGTACTCTCACCATACAAACTTTCTAAGCGGGCCACAATGGCGGCTCTGTTATCTCTCTCCTTCTCGGGCAGAACCATCACAGCCCGGTGGGCTTCTCCTTCTAGCGCATTAACCGCCAAATCTGCAAAGTGTGCTGCGGGTATTTCGAACAATCGGACCAAGCTGTCCAGTCTCTCCACCCAATCTGTCAGGGGAATATTTGCGCCATTGAATTTTGGAATCAGTGCTAAGGCCGCTCCGTATGGTGCCATGAAGGACCCTCTAGCCGCTCCCCCGCTTGAGGACGATGGAACTGACATCCTGCCGACTACGCCAAAATGTAAGCGGGGTGAGGGGTGCGGCGATTCACAGAGGGAGACACGCGTAAAGTTCTTTGAACAAGGTAACGTTTATTACCGAGAGGCGGTAGTAGTAACAGTCTTTACAATCAAACGGCAAATGATTCCTCTCCAGGCATGGAGGCACATATATGCAGTACCGATACTGTAGTTCTAAGCGATGTGGCTTTCTGAGTATCACAGGCACTTCCCACTTAATGGTATTTTATATACCCCAGTTCACAATGCTTATTGGAAGAGGCTGGAAACACATTACCCGTAGCAGCTGGGAGTCTTTCATCCGACCAAGGTTACCACTGCAGGACTCCGTAGGACCCCTAAACTATCCCTCACAGGCCGGAACACTCTCCCTGGCTTCTCCTGTCTCTCCCTCACAAGCAGGGTCTCTGTCCCTATCTACATCCACACGTGTTCTGCCTTTTTACTATAAAAAGAAACCACCCAAAAATGGTCGCCCAAATCTTTTGAGATCTCGTGTGGCCTATCAGAACACAGGGCTCCTCCAAAATGGTGTTGGAGACACTATAGAGGCAGAAGTGTTAAACATAAATACATACAAAAACAACAATTTGACTGCAGTATGAACACATATGATTACTTTACCACTTGCTCTTGCAGCACTAGACTGCCCTATCACTGACAGCTGCTTACAGGCGTATGTTACAGCTGGCGTAGCGTATCGTATTTACGCTATGCCACTGTAAGTCAGAGAGGCAAGTGCTGTACTCACAAAGCACTTGCCTCCTAAGTTACGGCAGCGTATCGTAAATGGGCCGGCGTAAGCGCGCCAAATCCAAATGCAAAAAAGTTTTATTCCTATTGTGGGGTCACCAGCAGGGCTCAAGTCCTGCGGGAACGCGTGGGAACGGAGTTCCTGCACTTTTTTCACAGCAGGAACTCAGTTCCCTTTGCAGGACTAGAGCAGCCGATAGCAGCCAAGCCGCCCGAGGCAATCCTTCAGTAATCGGTGATGCCCAGCTCGAGGTCTGCCGCAAGTTATCGCAGGATTTAGAAAGAACAATGACAAAAGCTCCCAGCCTTGCGGCATTGAGGAAGTGAAGGAATACCCGCACACTACCCCATGAATCCATATACAGGAAGCCGGCCAGTAACATAAAGGATTACTAAGGTACAGTAGATCCAAAAAAAAAAAACATGCGGTTTAGAAATTATGCATATGAGCGTATAATTTTTTTTTTTTTGGTGGGGGAGTGGATCTTGGGTGGGAGTTCCCACACTTTTTTCCCCAGGACTTGACCCCTGGTCACCAGTATGGTATTTGTAAATTGAAATCATATCCCCTCTCAAGCGTCTCTTCTCCAGAGAATACGTTCAGTGCTTGCAACCTTTCCTCATAACTAATATCCTCCAGATCCTTTATTAGCTTTGTTGCATTTCTTTGTACTCGCTCCATTTCCAGTACATCCTTCCTGAGGACTGGTGCTCAGAACTGGACAGCATACTCTATGTGCGGCCAGACCAGAGTCTTGTAAAGCGGGAGAATTATTTTATCTCTGGATTTTATCCCTTTTTAATGCATGCCAATATTCTGTTTGCTTTGGCAGATCTACCTGACATATTTAGTGCAGAATTTTTCCACCCTGAGGAAGGCGTGGAAAACTTTTAGATCCAACATGGGACAGATGCCCCCTTTTGCTTTGTGGATGATAAATAGGTTTGAATTGAAACTTTGGAGCCTTCTCCTTTTATGGGACAATGGATATGACCTCTTAAGAGCTACACCAGAGCAGTATGAAGGTTTGCCAATCTCCTAGGATTGCTTGCAAGTTTGGCAGCATGAAGCAGAGGGAAAAGGCAGATACCCAAATTCCAGCTTGTAGTCGCTGGATAAAAAACTTTCTGAACCCACATGTCTAAAATTTGCTGGGACTAGAAGGCCAATAGAAATCATCCCTACTCTGAGAAGTGGAGGCACTCCCTCATTGTGAGGAGAATTTTCACATGGATTTGGGGGTTCTGGACTTATGGTGTATCTGAATTCCAGACTTTGCCTGAGAGAAGTTAAATTAGCTAATTTTAGCCTCAGAGTAGAGTAGAGGTTTTTCCAGATGGGTTTTTTTTCTCTTTTTCTGGGGCAAAATGATACCTTTCTCAATGTGATCTCCCTGAAAGGAGGCCCATTTTGGATTTTGGGGTATGATATTCACCAGCCCATCAACACCGTAGAATAGGTCCAAAGACAAGGGCCCAGATTCTCAAAGGAGTTACGCCGGCGTATCTCCAGATACGCCGTCGTAACTCTGAGTGTGAGGCGTCGTATCTATGCGTCTGATTCTTAGAATCAGTTACGCATAGATTTGTCTTAGATCCGACCGGCGTAAGTCTCTTATGCAATCGTATCTAAGTTGCATATTTACGCTGGCCGATAGGTGGCGCTTCCATCGATTTACGCGTCGAATATGGTAATGAGCTAGATATGTCGATTCTCAAACGTACGTGCGCCCGGCGCATTTTTTTATGTCGTTTACGTAAGGCTTTTTTGGGCGTAAAGTTACCCCTGCTCTATGAGGCATAGATGAGGCGTACCAATGTTAGGTATGGACGTCGGAACAGCGTTGGATCTTTCACGTTTTACGTCGTTTGGGTAAGTCGTCCGAGAATGGAGCTGTGCGTAAGTTACGTTCACGTCGAAAGCATTGAGTAGTTGCTGCTTAATTTGGAGCATGCGCACTGGGATACGTCCACGGACGGTGCATGCGCCGTTCGTTAAAAGCGTCAATTACATGGGGTCACGATTAATTTCCATAAAACACGCCCACCGCTTCCACATTTGAATTAGGCGGGCTTACGCTGGCCCAGTTACACTACGCCGGCGTAACTTTAAACGCAAGTTCTTTGAGAATACGGGACCTGCTGCTCTAAGTTACGGCGGCGTAGTGTATCTGAGATCCGCTACGCCCGCCTAAAAATAGGCAAATCTACATGAATCTGGGCCATTAACTCCAGTTGCCTGGAGGACAAAACGATCCTTTAGAGTAGAACTAGGATCCCAGGGTATATGCTTGAAACAGAGAGCTGAGGACTGATAGATGTAAATGGTCACAATGGCTGGTTGCAGGGCAGCAGCTGCAAGAAAAAAGGTTTTTGAATGGGCACCTAGCCTTTTATCCACCACGTTTTTAAAAAATAGGATAGTGAGAGTCTCGTAAGATAGGGCCACAATGAGGACAGTGCAATTTTTTTGGAAGCCTTCCTCCACAGGCTACTGCTGGGTAAAATGTCTAGGAGGAGCAAACAGTTTATCTAGATAAGACATTCTAAATCAGCTATTGTGGCTGCAATTTTTCATAATTAGAGATGGCCTGGCGGTTCGCCCGACGGTCGTTTCGCGGCAAAATTTGCTCGTTCGCGGTCCTCCAAGCAGGCGGACATCTGGCAATATTCGCAGCGGCCCCCCATTTTACATTGAGAAGAACTTTGACCCATGACACATCCATCAGGTGGTGCAGGACAGCCAATTGAGACATTTCAGCACATGGACATACCCCCTACCTTATAAATAGACCTGATCTGGTGGCCATCTTACATTCCGCTTTTTGTCAGTGTAGGGAGAGGTTGGTGTTTGGAGCAGGGACAGGCTGTATTCAATCAAATAGCTATCTAAAAGGTCCACAAAAGTCCTTTTAAGGACTAGTATAGGTGTACTACTTGCTGTGCAGTATATAGGTGTTATACATTCATATACTTTTTGTCAGTGTAGGGACAGGTTGCTGTTTGGAGCAGGGACAGACTGTAGTGACACAAATCGTTACCTAACAGGTCCACAAAAGTCCTTTCAAGCACTGGTATAGGTGTACTATTGTTTGGTGTGCAGTATATAGGGGTGTAATACACTTATAATATACTTTCGAATATAGAAAGCATATTATAGTGGATTTGTATTGTGCAGCATTGTGACTGGTGGTGTATTTGGTTACTGCTGAATTTTTGCCTCTTTCGCTGTGTTACCTCTGCTTCACACATTGACAAAATTTCCTGAAAAAAAGTTTCATTACTGGTGTAATAAATCAGTGCCCCCCCAAAACGACAGATAGAAGCGGGGTGTTATCTAAAAATATACTTTCATAATAGTGTATTTGGGTACTGCAGAATTTTTGTTGCTTTTGCTGCTTTACTTCTGCTACACACAGTGACAAAATTTCCTGAAAAAAAAAGGTTTCATAACTGGTGCGATAAACCAGTGGCCCCCCAAAACGACAGATTGAAGCAGGGTGTTATATACCTTCTTCCACATATACTGCGCTTCTCTAGAGACTTTTGTCACAGGGTCATTTAAAAAATGACATTCAGAGGAAGAGGCAGGCCCTTCCGCAGTGGTGGTAGGGGTAGGGGCAGGAGCACCAGGCCAGAGCAAAAGTGGGAAGTGGCACAATGTTCGTTCGATTACGTCAAAGGACGCACCAGACTTGGTTAAGTGGCTCACCACCAACACCAACACCACCACCACCATATACCCTCCGCTTGAGTCACAGGAATTATTTTCCGATCCATCAGAAGACATCTCCTATGCGCAGCCATTCTTGGCACTGGATCAGGAAGAGGAGGTAGCAACAGCCGGCACTCAGCAGTCTGAAGACAGTACTCAGATCAGCCCAAGGAGGTTGGTGCCCGCTGTTGCTGCCTACTCCGAGATCTCTATTGTTAGTGATGGGGAAGGTGATGTCCATGATGACGATGTGTCTAGAGACGTCACGTGGGTGCCCACAAGAGAGGAAGAGGAGGGGAGTTCAGAGGGAGAGATGGACCAGCAGATAGGGGGGAGAAGCAGGCCGAACTTACATTGCACAGGAGGGACAGACCAGACTCCTAATGTATCAGGAGCGAGCCATCAACCATGTACGGTCACATCTGGCACTCCCAGGATGCCGGCCCATGGCTCCGTAGTGTGGGATTTTTTTAACATGTCCGCTGCAGACAATAGTGTTGCCATCTGTAGCCTTTTGCAGTCAACGCGGTAAGCCCAACGCTCACCTAGGGACTAGCGACCGCCTTAAGAAGGCACCTGGCCTCCCATCACCGAGCCCAGTGGAAGCAAGGCCATCAGAACCCACAAAGCCACACTTTAGGCTCTCACCATCCAGCCTCTTTTTCTTCTCCTTCTCCTTCCCCTCTATGCTAACAATTGTCCTCCACTCCACCTTCCATCATGCCTTCCTCACATTTTTCTGCAAAAAGGCAGGCTTCCGTGGCCCAAATGTTCGATCGTAAAAAAACTATGATGCCGGATAACCCTCTTGCCCAACGGTTAACCGCTGGCTTGTCGGAACTGATAGCCGGCCAACTACTGCCATATGAATTGGTGGACTCGGAGGCCTTTCGAAAATTTGTGGCCATTGGAACACTACAATGGAAGGTCCCAGGAAGGAAATTTTTTCACAGAAGGGCATCCCAGATCTATATGTTCATGTTCAGCGGCAAGTGAATGTATCTCTGGCACACAGTGTCGGTGGCAAGATACATCTGACCACAGACACGTGGTCTAGAAAACACGGGCAGGGAAGGTATACAACTTTCACTGCCCACTGGGTGAACATTCTGACAGCCGTCAAGCATGTAACCCGTGGCACCCATGTAGATTTGGTTTTACCGCCACGGATTGCATGCAGGCCTGCCTCTCCTTCTCCTCCTCCTACTCCATCCTCCCTCTCCTCCTCATTTTCCGATGCTTCCGTCTCTTCCGCTGTGCCGCCCAAGATCCCCAGAACATATTCGAAATGCCAGGTGAGACGTTGCCATGCGGTGCTGCGTCTGTTGTGCCTGGAAGACAAGAGCCACACTGGTCCTGCACTCCTTTCAGCTTTGCGTTCACAGGCAGATCAGTGGCTAACACCGCTCAATTTCACAGTTGGTAAAGTGGTGTGCGACAACGGTGCCAAACTGCTGAGTGTGCTGAAACAGGGCAAAAATTACACACGTGCCATGCATGGCACATGTCCTGAACTTGGTCGTGCAGCGATTCATTGCCAAATACCCTGGGCTCCAGGACGTCTTGTAGCAGGCCAGGAAAATCTCGGCCCATTTTAGAAGATCTTACATGGCCATGGCTCGCCTTGCTGACATTCAGCGGCGACACAACCTACCCGTCAGACATCTTATTTGTGACTGCCTGACGCGATGAAACTCAACATTGTATATGCTTGATAACTGCACGTTTCTGCTGGAGCAGCCTAACGACTACCTGTACGAATTCTGTGGCAGGACAGGTTCTGGGGAGGTTGTTTTTTTTGCACCGCGCCAGTGGCTGCTCATGCGTGACTCATGCAGACTTCTGCGGCCATTTGAGGAGATCACCAAACTGTTCAGTCCCAGACAAGGCGCCATCAGTGACATCGCACCTTACGCCTTCTTTCTGGAGCGTGCATTGCGTTGTGTCATTGATCAAGCCGTCGAGAAGCAGGAGCAGGAAGATGAGTAAGTCACAATGCTGGATGAATTCCCAGGGGGGAGGGTTATAGTGTAAACCAAACATGTTACAGTAGGTGTTTGTGATATTGTGTTTTTAGCACAACAGCATCGCGCTGATTCTCGGCGACATGGTGCCGAGATCTCGCCGACATCTCGCACTCACTGGAATAGTGACAGCACATCCCAGCAAGCGCGTCATAGAAGCGACGGGAGATCCGACTTGGATTCCCGCCAATTCTACACGTGTGCGGCGTTTGTTATGAATCCTGAGGGGGAAGTCCCCGCCGGATTTTAAATAAAAATCTGGCATGGGTTCCCCCCTCAGGACCATACCGGGCCCTTAGGTCTGTTATGGGTTGTAAGGAGAGCCCCCCCTACGCCAAAAAAAACGGCGTAGGAGGTCCCCCTACAATCCATACCAGACCCGTATCCAAAGCACGCTACCCGGCCGGCCAGGAAGGGAGTGGGGACGAGCGAGCGCCCCCCCCCCTCCTGAGCCGTACCAGGCTGCATGCCCTCAACATGGGGGGGTTGGGTGCTCTGGGGCAGGGGGGCGCACTGCGGCCCCCCCACCTCAGAGCACCCTGTCCCCATGTTGATGAGGACAGGGCCCCTTCCCGACAACCCTGGCCGTTGGTTGTCAGGGTATGCGGGCGGGAGGCTTATCGGAATCTGGGAGCCCCCTTTAATAAGGGGGCCCCCAGATACCAGCCCCCCACCCTAAGTGAATGGATATGGGGTACATCGTACCCCTAACCATTCACCTGTAGGAAAAATGTCAAAGTTAATAAACACACCACACAAGGGTTTTTAAAATAATTTATTTTTCTGCTCCGGAGGCTCCCCCTGTCTTCTTTATTAGCTCTTTTACCAGGGGGAGCTTCTTCTTTGACGTCTTCGGTGGGTGGGGGCCGCCGTCTGGTTCTCTTCCACCGCCGGGGGGGGTCGCTTTTAAAAAAGCCCCCACCCCCGGCGGGTTTCCTCCGGCGTCTTCGGCGGGGGGCTTCTTCTTCCGCTATCCCGACGGGTCTTCTCCGCTATCCGGGGGGTCTTCTCAACTCTCCGGGGGTCTCCTTCTATGTTCGCCGCTCTCCGCTGTTGACTCGGCGCACCCCGGTTCTTCCTCTCGCTGTCCGGTGCCTTCTTCTTCCGTGCTGTACGTCTTCTTATCCTTCCGTGCTGTGAGTTCTTCTTCCGTGCTGTGACGTCATGTTCTTCACTTCTCTCCTTCTCCCGATGTTGACACGTCGCCTTTCCTCGCTGCAATGACGTGTGCGCGGCTATATAGGCCTCACAGTCCCATCATGCTCTGTACCTACCCATGTGATACCTACCCACGTGGGTAGGTATCACATGGGTAGGTACCAGAGCATGATGGGATTGTGAGGTCTATATAAATCCGATGCAAGCCGCGCACACGTCATTGCAGCGAGGAAAGGCGACGTGTCAACATCGGGAGAAGAAGAGAAGTGAAGAACATGACGTCAAAGCACGGAAGAAGTACTCACAGCACGGAAGGAGAAGAAGACGTACAGCACGGAAGAAGAAGGCACCAGACAGTGAGAGGAAGAACCGGGGTGCGCCGAGTCAACAGCGGAGAGCGGCGAACATAGAAGGAGACCCCCGGAGAGTTGAGAAGACCCCCCGGATAGCGGAGAAGACCCGTCGGGATAGCGGAAGAAGAAGCCCCCCCGCCGAAGACGCCGGAGGAAACCCGCCGGGGGGTGGGGGCTTTTTTAAAAGCGACCCCCCCGGCGGTGGAAGAGAACCAGACGGCGGCCCCCACCCACCCGAAGACGTCAAAGAAGAAGCTCCCCCTGGTAAAAGAGCTAATAAAGAAGACAGGGGGAGCCTCCGGAGCAGAAAAATAAATTATTTTAAAAACCCTTGTGTGGTGTGTTTATTAACTTTGACATTTTTCCTACAGGTGAATGGTTAGGGGTACGATGTACCCCATATCCATTCACTTAGGGTGGGGGGCCGGTATCTGGGGGCCCCCTTATTAAAGGGGGCTCCCAGATTCCGATAAGCCTCCCGCCCGCATACCCCGACAACCAACGGCCAGGGTTGTCGGGAAGGGGCCCTGTCCTCATCAACATGGGGACAGGGTGCTCTGAGGTGGGGGGGCCCGCAGTGCGCCCCCCTGCCCCAGAGCACCCAACCCCCCCATGTTGAGGGCATGCAGCCTGGTACGGCTCAGGAGGGGGGGGCGCTCGCTCGTCCCCACTCCCTTCCTGGCCGGCCGGGTAGCGTGCTTTGGATACGGGTCTGGTATGGATTGTTGGGGGACCTCCTACGCCGTTTTTTTCGGCGTAGGGGGGGCTCTCCTTACAACCCATAACAGACCTAAGGGCCCGGTATGCTCCTGAGGGGGGAACCCATGCCGGATTTTTATTTAAAATCCGGCGGGGACTTCCCCCTCAGGATTCATAACAAACGCCGCACACGTGTAGAATTGGTGGGAATCCAAGTCGGATCTCCCGTCGCTTCTATGACGGCTCTGTCTCCATCACGGCAAGCCAGCTCGGCGCTGGCTCCCGCGATGGGGCTCGTAGGTGGTCAATCTCGCCGAGAAAGGGAGCGAGATTGACACAATATCGCGTGCACCTACTGTAAATGCCTAAATAGCAATAGGATTTTTAATACAGCTTACCTGTAAAATCCTTTTCTTGGGAATACAACATGGGACACAGAGCCTTAATTACTTAATTGGTTATGTATTCACCACAGGTGATTGGACACTGACTAACCCAATTAAAATTGAGTTCCTCCCCTATATAACCCCTCAAATGGAGAGTACAATACCTGTCGCCGAGAATGTGTTTCCAGCACGACGGCATCCCATACTCGCTGGAATAGAAAAAGCACATTCCAGCGAGCGCGTCATAGAAGCGACGGGGATCCGACCTGGATTTCCGCCAATTATTTTAAAACCCTGTGTTGTGTGTTTATTTTCTTTTACACTTTTCCTCCAGGTTAATGGGTAGGGGTACGATGTACCCCATATTCATTCACCTAGGGTGGGGGGGGCGGTATCTGGGGGCCCCCTTATTAAAGGGGGCTCCCAGATTCCGATAAGCCCCCCGCCCGCAGACCCTGACAACCAACAGCCAGGGTTGTCGGGAAGAGGCCCTGTCCTTATCAACATGGGGACAGGGTACTTTGGGGTGGGGGGGCCGCAGGGCGCCCCCCCTGCCCCAGGGCATGCGGCCTGGTATGGCTCAGGAGGGGAGGGGTGCTCGCTCGTCCCCACTCCTTTCCTCACCGGCCGGGCGGCGTGCTTGGATACGGGTCTGGTATGGATTGTAGGGGGACCCCCACGCCGTTTTTTTGGCGTAGGGGGTTCTCCTTGCAATCCATACCAGACCTAAGGGCCTGGTATGCCCCTGGGGGGAACCAATGCCGTTTTTTTATTTAAAATTTGGTGTGGAGTTCCCCCTCATGATTCATACCAAACGCCGCGGCTAGAATTGGCGGGAATCCAAGTCGGATTCCCGTCGCTTCTATGACGGCTTTTTTCCCCATCGCGGCGAGCCGGCTCGGCGCTGGCTCCCGCGACAGGGCTCGTAGGTGGTCAATCTCGCCGAGAAAGGGAGCGAGATTGACACAATATCGCGGTCACCTACAGTACCTCAGTTTTGTAGCAAAGCCATAAGTGTTCCACGTTAACTCCAAAGGGGGGTAGGAGCTCTGTGTCCCGTGATGTATTTCCAAGAAAATGATTTTGCAGGTAAGCTGTATTAAAAAATCCTGTTTTCGGGGGCATGGCCAGACGTGAAGAGTGGCGGACGTGTTCCTGAGGAGCTCCAAATCCTCCGGATGCCATCCAAACCCATCGGGACATTTAAAATCCTTAATAACACAAAAGAAGTATATCAACCAACTTAGCCCGCTGTCCAGAGCCAATATTTTGTGGGGATTCGGTCGGCGGGCGCCGGGGATCCATCACTTCCAGCTCCCGTGACCGCCGCCATCTTGCCTCCCGGAGGAGCGGGCCCCAGCTGATTGCAGAGGTAGGGGATCACCTCCAGCCCCTATCTACCACCACCACTAATCCTACCTGACTTTGTCCGGTGTCAACGCCGGGTCTTAGGCTCTTCCGCGGCCGCTGCGGACGGGTGCGGCCTAGTCCGTCACCGGAATCCCCGGCCTTTCCTTGCGGTCTGCCCGGCCCGGTCGCTCTGGGAGTCGGCGGATCTCCTCCGGCCCTCTCTGGACGCCCCCACACCATCCTGGTCCCATCCGGGGGCCGTGCCTGGTCCCGGGCTCTCCCGCGGCAGCTGCGGCCTAGTCCGCACTGTCAATCCCCGGCCTTTCCTGAGACTGAGTCCCGCGGGAGCGTATCGCGGGGGATCCACCCTCTTTTGTGCGGGCCTCCTCGGGACACTCCCTGGACGTTCACCCAACCATCGGACCCTGCTGCAGCCCAGGTCAGTGACTGCCTGCCTTGCAGAGGAGCTCCTGCTTGGCAGGCATACGGCGGCCATCTTGGTACACCCCTGTGATCACCAGAGGCCTATAGTCCTCCTGGCTGTTGATCTGGGCCATATCCCTCCACCAGTATCCCCAAAACCAAAGGAGCAACATTCCAACAGGGGACTGAGGTGGCGGCTCCCTCTGTTTCAGAGAGGCAGATCACAACAGCTAAGACCCTATAGATCAATGGGCCAACCATCTTTCTTCACCCAGCCTTAGTCTCCAGAGATCTATTTTTCCCCCTACAGACGTTCTGCACACCCCACTACAGTTTAGGGGAAATAACCTGAAACATTGCCCCCAAAGAATTTTGCCTGAAGAACTTTTCACCCCCACGGCTGTGGACAGAGGGATTCCTAGCAGTGATCTGGAGGGATTCGGCTGTTTTACCACGTCACGGCAATTTCTCTGTCCTATCCAATTCCCGGTGCTTACCCCTGTCCCCCCTGGATGACCGCACTTTTCTAATCGAACAATTTGTTCCCACATGCTGGTGTGGATCCCTTATATCCCGCCGGGAACTGATCATGATGGACTAAAATCACACCTCTAAGTAAAAGGGGGGCGCATGCGGGGCGAGATGCAGACCAGTAGCAACGTGTAGTAGCTCCATTGGAATAGCGAAGATTTAAAGCACACTGCAGGAAACAAAAAGAAATTGAAAGGAAGGGGTAGATATACAATAATTCCCCGAAAACAAATCATCATTTCCATCACCTCCCCCACGGGTCCATCCAGTACATGCCGTCTGGCAGAAGGGCGCTCCGCCGCCACGTACAACAACTTTCTTTGTCCACATATCACCTACGCAACAAGGAGCAGAAAAAAATGTCTCATAATAATACCAACTCTTCAAAGAAGGTACAGTCTTCAAAGTCGGCAGGTGCCCCGTTACAGATGATTGCTTCTACCCAAAACACTAATGAGCACCCCACCCAGATTACAAAAGCTGATTTGGACGACAGCTTAACCAGGATATACGAAAAACTTGCAGATAAAATTCAATATGAGCTCCAAAAAACAACTATTACACTTACACAAGAAATAGCAACCCTCGGGGGTCGCACAGACGTACTTGAAACTAAACACGACGAGCTTTCACTTGCACATAATGATCTTAGAAAGGACTTTGAACTTCTAGCTGAGAATTACTCATATTTGCAATCACAAGTGGAAGATTTGGACAATCGAAACCGCAGAAACAACCTGAGAATTCGCGGCATCCCGGAATTAATTTCTGACCTAATGCCGGCTGTGTCTAAGTTGTTCCACAATCTCCTTCCAGAATCTCCACCTTCTGCGTTCACTTGTGACAGAATCCACAGGGCTTTACGTCCCAAACCACCACCAGACAAGCCACCACGGGACATCATTTTGTGCATGAAGGATTCCATCACAAAGGAGAGCATACTGAGAGCTTCCAGGAACATGCACAACATTGAGCTAGATGGCGTCAGAATCCAAATATTTCCGGACATATCCCAGGCCACCCTAGAAAGAAGACGTAAAATGAAAGAAGTAACCTCGGTGTTGCAATCAGCCCGCATAAGATACAGATGGGGTTTCCCTTTCACAATGGCACGACCTACACCGTCTTTAATGTCTCAGAGGGCAAGGACCTCCTGGTGAAGTTGGGGATTTTAGATCCGGCTGCTGACGCGAGACCATCTACTCCCGTCTCCTCTCCTATCTGGGCTACCCCATCCACACGTCGAGACCCAAGAAGATGGCGACAATCCTTCAGAGTCGATTTTGATATATTGTATTACAATTTGCACTATATTATACAAAATAATAATTTGATCTCTTTCAGAGATCATATTTGGATCAGAATGTTATCTTTGAATAGGATGGTGGTGATTCAGTATCTTTTTATACATGCATTGTGCCCTAGGCCTTGTGAGCTTTTTTTTATCACTGATAATTATAACTGTTACCCATTACCTGTTCAATGGTACTTAGGGTGATATCTCACAATGCTCAGGGCATTAACTCCCCCCAAAAAAGAAAAAAGGCTTTCCGTCACTACAAGAGGTTGGGTGCTGACATTGTCCTGTTACAGGAAACCCATTTTGCAACAGATAAACATCCAAAAAATTTCGACAAATGTTACAGCCAATTCTATTGCACTACGTTTAACACTAAGTCCAGGGGTGTAGCAATTTTTGTAAGAAATTCAGTAGTATTCGACATTCACAGTATTTTTAAAGACCCAGACAGTCGATATTTCATCCTGAAAGGTTCAATAAAGGGACGCTCGCTTACCATCGTATCAGTATATGCTCCCAATGATGCACATACAAGCTTCTTTTCAAAATTCTTTGATACCTTGGATAGATTCCACTCCACACATTTAATTGTGGGTGGTGATTTTAACCTTGCTGCACATTCAGCATTAGATAGAAGCAGAGTGGTTCCATCATCTAAGGCTTTCCCTAAATCTTTAAATAGATCATTATCCAGTTCCCGACCCGCTCATGTACATTTACGTCAGCAGAATGGCACGGACAGGCACATCAACGTACCTGTACGTGCCCTGCTTGACGTGGGTCGGGGGTCCAATCGGGACCCCCCCGGTACTTGCGGCGGTCCGGTAATCTTCACGAGCGATCTGGGATGAGGGGGCGGCGGTTCGTTTTTGTCCGCCCCCTCCGGATCGCTCCCCAGCCAATCCGCTTCCTCCCCCGCCCTCCTCCGCCTGCATTGTAAACACAGGCAGAGGAGGAAGTGATGTCACCGCTCCTCCCGCCAGTATATTCGTCCGGCGGAGGAGCAGAGACATCACACAGTGAGTACACAAGCACTACACTGACACCTGTACACATAGGCATACAATCCCCCCCCAGCCCCCCCCTGTCACACTGTCACTAAATAGCAGTGATCATTTACTGATCACTGCATTTAGTGTCAGTGTGACAGGCAGTTAGTGTCAGGCAGTTAGTGTTAGGTCCAGGATAGCCCCCCCCCCCCCCCCCCCCCAATAAAGGTTTTAACCCCTTGATCACCCCCTAGTTAACCCTTTCACCCCCCTTTTGCCAGCGTCACTAAACGATCGTTTTTCTGATCGCTGTATTAGTGTCGCTTGTGCCACTAGGTAGCTAGTTTTTTTTTTAGGTTGGCCGCCATGTTTTTATAGCGTTAGAAAATTTATGGGGGTACCTAACGCTATAAAAACATGGCGGCGAACCTCAAAAAAAAACTAGCTACCTAGTGGCACGAGTGACACTAATACAGCGATCAGAAAAATGATCGCTTAGTGACGCTGGCAAAAGGGGGGTGAAAGGGTTAACTAGGGGGTGATCAAGGGGTTAAAACCTTTATTGGGGGGGGGCTACCCTGGACCTAACACTTTTAACCCCTTGATCACCCCCTAGTTAACCCTTTCACCCCCCTTTTGCCAGCGTCACTAAGCGATCGTTTTTCTGATCGCTGTATTAGGCCGAGTACTCACGAGCAGACATGTCCGATGAAACTGGTCCGCGGACCGTTTTCATCGGACATGTCTGCCCGGGGACTTCTGTTCGATGGCTGTACACACCATCGAACAGAATTCCACGTGTAAACAATACGCGGGGCGTGTCCGCGATGTCGCCGCGTCGATGACGCGGTGTCGCGGCGACAATGACGCGGCGACGTGGGCGGGCCTGCCTTTTAAATGCTTCTTCGCATGCGTCGAAGTCATTCGACGCATGCAAGGGATGGCGGGCGGCCGGACATGTACGGTAGGTCTGTACAGACGACCGTACATGTCGGGGGGACAGGTTTCCAGCGGACTGTTTTAAAGCAAGTCCAGGAAACAGTTGTCCGCTGGAAACCTGTCCGATCCGCCCGAAAATGGTCCGCTCGGGCCTACATACGGCCAAACATGTCTGCTGAAACTGGTCCGCGGACCAGTTTCAGCAGACATGTTTGGTCGTGAGTACGGGGCCTTAGTGTCGCTCGTGCCACTAGGTAGCTAGTTTTTTTTGAGGTTCGCCGCCATGTTTTTATAGCGTTAGAAAATTTATGGGGGTACCTAACGCTATAAAAACATGGCGGCGAACCTCAAAAAAAACTAGCTACCTAGCAGCACGAGCGACACTAATACAGCGATCAGAAAAACGATCGCTTAGTGACGCTGGCAAAAGGGGGGTGAAAGGGTTAACTAGGGGGTGATCAAGGGGTTAAAACCTTTATTGGGGGGGGGTAGGGGGCTACCCTGGACCTAACACTTTTAACCCCTTGATCACCCCCTAGTTAACCCTTTCACCCCCCTTTTGCCAGCGTCACTAAGCGATCGTTTTTCTGATCGCTGTATTAGTGTCGCTCGTGCCACTAGGTAGCTAGTTTTTTTTGAGGTTTGCCGCTATGTTTTTATAGCGTTAGAAAATTTATGGGGCTACCTAACGCTATAAAAACATGGCGGCGAACCTAAAAAAAAACTAGCTACCTAGTGGCACGAGCGACACTAATACAGCGATCAGAAAAACGATCGCTTAGTGACGCTGGCAAAAGGGGGATGAAAGGGTTAACTAGGGGGTGATCAAGGGGTTAAAACCTTTATTGGGGGGGTAGGGGGCTACCCTGGACCTAACACTTTTAACCCCTTGATCACCCCCTAGTTAACCCTTTCACCCCTCTTTTGCCAGCGTCACTAAGCGATCGTTTTTCTGATCGCTGTATTAGTGTCGCTCGTGCCACTAGGTAGCTAGTTTTTTTTTTAGGTTCGCCGCCATGTTTTTATAGCGTTAGAAAATGTATGGGGGTACCTAACGTTATAAAAACATGGCGGCAAACCTCAAAAAAAACTAGCTACCTAGCGGCACGAGCGACACTAATACAGCGATCAGAAAAACGATCGCTTAGTGACGCTGGCAAAAGGGGGGTGAAAGGGTTAACTAGGGGGTGATCAAGGGGTTAAAACCTTTATTGGGGGGGGGGTAGGGGGCTACCCTGGACCTAACACTTTTAACCCCTTGATTACCCCCTAGTTAACCCTTTCACCCCCCTTTTGCGAGCGTCACTAAGCGATCGTTTTTCTGATCGCTGTATTAGTGTAGCTCGTGCCGCTAGGTAGCTAGTTATTTTTTGAGGTTCGCCCGCCAGGTTTTTATAGCGTTAGGTACCCCCATACATTTTCTAATAAAGGTTTTAACCCCTGATTGCCCCTAGAGTTAACCCTTTCACCCCCCTATTGCCAGCGTCACTAAGCGATCGTTTTTTTAATCGCTGTATTAGTGTCGCTGGTGCCGCTAGGTAGCTAGTTATTTTTTGAGGTTCGCCCGCCAGGTTTTTATAGCGTTAGGTACCCCCATACATTTTCTAATAAAGGTTTTAACCCCTGATTGCCCATAGAGTTAACCCTTTCACCCCCTATTGCCAGCATCACTAAGCGATCGTTTTTCTGATTGCTGTATTAGTGTCGCTGCTGCTGCTAGGTAGCTAGTTAGTGCCAGTAACGCTTACACCCACGCGCAAAGCATACTCCCCCATATGTGGAATTACACCCCAAAATACATTCTGCTGCTTCTCCTAAATAAAGGGCTACCACATGTGTAAAACTTTTTGGGAGCCTAGCCGCGTACGGGGCCCCAAAAACCAATCACCCCCTTCAGGCTTTCTAAGGGTGTAAATTTTTGATTTCACTCCTCACTACCTATCACAGTTTCGAAGGCCATAAAATGCCAAAATAGCACAAAAACCCCCCAAATGACCCCATTTTGGAAAGTAGACACCCCAAGCTATTTTCTGAGAGGGATGTCGAGTCCATGGAATATTTTATATTTTGACACAAGTTGCGGGAATATGATAAACTGTTTTTTTTTTTGCACAAAGTTGTCACTAAATGATATGGAATTTTTTTGCCCCAAGTGATTGAATATTGACCAAAAAAAAAAAATTACAAAACGTTGTCACTAAATTATATATTTCTCACACATGCCATGGTTATATGTGGAATTGCACCCCAAAATACATACATTCTGCTGCTTCTCCTGAGTACGGAGATACCACATGTGTGGGGCTTTTTGGGAGCCTAGCCAAGTACGGGACCCCAAAAACCAATCACCGCCTTCAAGATTTGTGTGAGTGAAATCAAAAATTTATGTCCTTAGAAATCTTGAAGGTGGTGATTGGTTTTCGGGGTACCGTACGCGGCTAAGCTCCCAAAAAGTCCCACACATGTGGTATCCCCGTACTCAGGAGAAGCAGCAGAATGTATTTTGGGGTGCAATACCACATATAACCATGGCATGTGTGAGAAATATATCATTTAGTGACAACGTTTTGTAATTTATTTTTTATTTATTTTTTTGGTCAATATTCAATCACTTGGGGCAAAAAAATTAAATATTCCATGGACTCAACATGCCTCTCAGCAAATAGCTTGGGGTGTCTTCTTTCCAAAATGGGGTCATTTGGGGGGTTGTGTGCCATCTTGGCATTGTATGGCCTTCAAAACTATGATAGGTAGTGAGGAGTGAAATCAAAAATGTATGCCCTTAGAAATCTTGAAGGTGGTGATTGGTTTTCGGGGTCCCGTACGCGGCTAGGCTCCCAAAAAGTCCCACACATGTGGTATCCCTGTACTCAGGAGAAGCAGCAGAATGTATTTTGGGGTGCAATTCCACATATAACCATGACATGTGTGAGAAATATATCATTTAGTGACAACTTTGTGCAAAAAAAAATCAGTTTGTCATATTCCCGCAACTTGTGTCAAAATATAAAATATTCCATGGACTCGACATGCCTCTCAGCAAATAGCTTGGGGTGTCTACTTTCCAAAATGGGGTTATTTGGGGGGGTTTTGTGCTATTTTGGCATTTTATGACCTTCGAAACTGTGATAGGTAGTGAGGAGTGAAATCAAAAATTTGCGCCCTTAGAAATGCTGAAGGCGGCGCTTGGTTTTCGGGGTCCCGTACGTGGCTAGGCTCCCAAAAAGTCCCACACATGTGGTATCCCCGTACTCAGAAGAAGCAGCAGAATGTATTTTGGGGTGCAATTCCACATATAACCATGGCATGTGTGAGCAATATATCATTTAGTGACAACTTTTTGTAATTTTTTTTTTTTGTCATTATTCAATCACTTGGGACAAAAATAAAAATATTCAATGGACTCAACATGCCTCTCAGCAGTTTCCTTGGGGTGTCTACTTTCCAAAATGGGGTCATTTGGGGGGGTTTTGTACTGCCTTGCCATTTTAGCACCTCAAGAAATGAGATAGACAGTCATAAAATAAAAGTTGTGTTAATTCCAGAAAATGTACCCTAGTTTGTAGACGCTATCATTTTTGCGAAAACCAATAAATATACGCTTATTGCAATTTTTTTTACAAAAGACGTGTGGCTCAATACATTTTGGCCTAAATGTTTGACTAAAATTTAGTTTATTCGATATTTTTTACTTTTTGTAATAAGAAAAATCATTTTTTTTCAAAATTTTGGGTCTTTTTCCATTTATATCGCAAAAAATAAAAATCGCATAGGCAATCAAATACCATCAAAAGAAAGCTCTATTTGTGGGAAGAAAAGGACGCAAATTTCATTTCGGTACAACATTGCATGACCGCGCAATTACCAGTTAAAGCAGCGCAGTGACAAATTGTAAAAACACCTTGGGTCTTTAGACAGCGTATTGGTCCGGGGCTTAAGTGGTTATATAATCACCAACTGATGGACACATGGAGAGCTCATAATGTAGGTACTAAAGCCTATACATTCTACTCCCACCCACATGACAGCTACGCACGGCTGAATTATATTTTTTGTACCCCAATCCTATTGGCCAACTCCTCGAAAGCAGAGATACATCCATGTCCCTGGTCAGACCACTATATAGTTCCCTTCAACACCTCACATATAGGCCTTACAAACACAACTCATAAGTGGCGAATAAATGACTCCCTGTTGACTGACCCGACAATCCATCAAGAAATCCTATCTCACCTCGAGCAATACTTCGCACTTAACATGGCACCTGACATGCCACCTACGTCTCTATGGATGGCACATAAGGCGGTCATGAGAGGCCATTTGATAAGTATTGCCTCAAACAAAAACAAATCTAAACTCTTGGATATTAGATCTCTCACAAAGGATCTAGACCTTTTGTATCACAGGAATAATCAGAAGCCCTCCAGTGACCTTCTAAAACAAATTCAAGATAAACGCATAGCTTTAGACTCTCTTCTTTCATCAGACACAGAAAAGGCCCTTAGATGGTCTAGGGCTAGATTTTTGCTTAATAGCAACTTATACTCCACCATGTTTGCTAGAAAACTAACTCAAACGACAAAACCTTCCCACACCTATAAACTTAGAAATACATCAGGCAATTTAGTGTCCCACCCCAAAAGAAGTTATGAACATATTTCTAGACTTCTATAAAAAGCTGCTTTCTACTCCCCAATCCTCACCTAAACAAACCTCCCTGAACTGGCTTAATGATATTATGTTACCCACCCTGTCTAACGAACAAATTAAGGCGCTCAACGCCCCCTGCTCAGACTCAGAAATTAATAGAATAATAAAATCATTAAAGACCTCTACAGCTCCGGGTCCTGATGGATATTCCACATCCTATTATAAAAAATTTGCCTCCACATTAACCCCACATCTTACAAAATTATATAATCACATTCTGCAGGAAAACCAATTCCCATCAGAAATGCTCCTAGCAAACATGTCCCTTCTTCCCAAGCCTAATAAAGACCATACCACCCCACAAAATTATCACCCAATTTCGGTCATAGATAATGACCTGAAAATATTTAGCAGATTACTAGCGGATAGATTAGCTGCAGCTATTTCCCCCTTAATAAACCCAGATCAAACAGGATTCATCCCGAACAGACAAATAACAGATAACATAAGGCTTACTACAAACATTATTCAAGACTCCAACTTACACTCTAAATCCGCTCTCTTACTCAGTCTCGACATCCACAAAGCCTTTGACAGCGTTAGCTGGTCATACTTAGACACGTTACTCCCTAGATATGGCATAAATAGTGAATTCTTACATGGATTTAAAGCTCTATATCATGACCCCCAAACTCGTATTAAACTTCCAGGCAACAATTCTGACTTTTTCCCTCTGTGCAGGGGCACCAGGCAGGGTTGCCCACTCTCCCCACTCCTTTTTGCCCTGGCAATAGAACCCCTAGCCTGCGCGATTAGAAACAATATAGATATTAAGGGCTACACTAAAGGGTCCAAAGAATTCAAACTAAGCCTCTATGCAGATGACGTCCTTCTCTTTTTAACAAATCCCCTCATCTCTTACCTAATCTGACCAAGATTCTAGACACCTTTCATGACCTATCTGGATTAGGTGTAAACCTGTCCAAATGTTCAGCCTTACCCATCAACATCCCACCAACCTTAATTGCCACACTCAAAGACAATTTTCCATTTACTTGGTGTACGGATTCATTTAAATATTTGGGAATACGTATCACCCCCTCATACAAAGCTCTATTCCAGGCGAATTACCCACCATTGTTCAATAACATCAAAAATATAATAAAAGTATGGTCTTCACACCAAATATCTTTCTCAGGAAGAATAGTGGCCTTGAAAATGGTCTTACTACCCAAACTTTTGTTCCTTTTTAGAGCCCTTCCTCTTACATTGACCAAAACTAAGTTAGATTCACTCCAAAGGGAAATTAATAAATTCATCTGGCAAAACAAAAAAACAAGATTTAGCTACTCCCTAATGTTTAGGCCCCAATTGAAAGGAGGACTAAGCATCCCAAACTTATGGCTATATTATTTGTCAGCCAGACTTACCCAACTTGCACAGTGGTATGCCCCTGCATCCCAAATACCATGGCTCCAGTTCGAAGAACAATCAGTCCTCCCTTACCACCTACAAGGACTACTCTGGTCCAAATCCATTTTGCCTCAGAGAATTAGACCATTAAATACAATCGTAACACATTCCCTACAACTGTGGAACAGACAGGTCACCAAATTTAACTTGTCTTCAGACATCCCTCCCTTGGCTTCCTTCCTAGGTGACCCTCATTTCACTCTCCAAGATAATTACCAAAACTCATTAGCAATATGCAAACTACACAATCTAACGAATCTAAAATCTCTCACCCATAACAATACTTTTTACTCTTTCACAGAACTACAAAAGAGATTTGACCTTGCACACACAGAATATGAAAATTATGAAAAGATAAAGCACTTTTACCAAAAATACCACTCACTTACCCTAAATATCCCTTTCTCACTATTCGAACGGATTTGTATTTCCTCTCCCCGTGACAAGGGTTTATTATCAAGAATATATAAAAACCTAAACGAGTTCAACATGCCTGAAAAAACACACCCTATGCTACAATGGGAATCGGATTTAAATGTTTCTTTCTCCCCCGAACAATGGGATGCCATATTTGACAATCTACACAGATGTACCAAAACTACCACCATTCGAGAATCTGCCACTAAACTGCTGTACAGATGGTATCTAACCCCTGCCAAGCTTAATTCGTTTTACCCATCAACTTCTCCGCTCTGTTTCAGGGGTTGCCCTATACATGGGACTCTACTACATATATTTTGGGAATGCTCCCACATCAAACCCATCTGGCACAACACAAGTCTTATGATTGATCGAATTTCAGGTAGAAAAATCCCAATAACACCTCAAATGTGCCTTCTATTTGCCCCCATTCAAGACATACCCAATGCGAGTTCCAGATTAATCCACACTCTTCTTAGCGCCATCCACTGGGCCATAGCTTTCAACTGGCGATCAGATAATGTGCCATGGCCTCAAATTCTTAACCGCATGGAAAATATCAAATTATCGGAATGACACTATGCATTTATACCAAAAAAAATGGTCTCTGTGGGATACGTCGCTATGGATATAATATCCATTACAGGTATTCTACTTTAGCACACCCACTAATTTTTCATTTATTTATACTCCCCACGGAGATTGTATAGATTTGTAAATCAACTGTATACATTCTCTCACGTGATATATCTTTATTTGCATATAATGTATAATGTAAATGACTCTCTCACTTGTTCATCTTTTATCACTGGTAAATGTTTATACTATGACCTTATACTTCAATAAAAACGTTTGTAAACAAAAAAAAAAAATCCTATTTTCTTGATCATACATCACGGGACACAGAGCCTTAATCACTTAATGGGATGTCCCATAGCAATGCTAAAATCAGAATAAGACCGCCACCGAGCCAGAGGATTTATACCGCTGCCTGCAACACACTACACCCAAAGGCGCATCCTTGTAACATCTCACATCTACCTGGTAGAATTTAGTAAATGTATGGACCGAAGACCAAGTAGCAGCCTGACATATCTTAGCCATGGAGGCCTGGTGATGCACTGCCCATGAAGCACCAACTGCTCTAGTCGAGTGCGCTTTCACCTGAAAAGGAGGGATCTTCTTTTCTAAACCATAGGCCTGAATAATGACTTGTCAAATCCACCTTGCAATAGTGGATTTTGACGCTGCCTGGCCCTTCTTTGGGCCTTGTGGCAGAATGAATAGACGATCAGTCTTCCTTATCTGAGCCGTAGCTTGCAGATAAATCTTTACCACTCTTACAACATCTAGAGAGTGTAGACTCTCTTCCTCCGCAGACTGCAGATCTTGAAAAAAGACAGTGGGCCAGATTCATCAAGAGATACGACGGCGGATCTCCTGATCCGCCGTCGTTTCTGTGAGAGCCGACGGTCGTATCTGTGAGATCCCACGGTCGGATCTATGCGACTAATTCATAAGAATCAGTTCCGCATAGATCTCCCTTAGATCCGACTGGTGTAAGTGACTCCACCAGTAGAATCTTAGGCTGCAATCTCCCGCCGGCCGCTAGGTGTCTTCGCTTTTTTTTACGTGTCGCATATGCAAATGAGGAGAACCGCCGATTCAAGTCCGTACGCCCGCCCGTCGCTTTTTTTTAACGTCGTTTGCGTTCGGCTTTTTCCGGCGGATAGCTACCCCTGCTATATGAGGGGTAGCTAATGTTAAGTATGGCCGTCGTTCCCGCGCTGAGATTCAAATTTTTACATCATTTGCGTAAGTCGATCGGGAATACCGATGGCCGCAATTGAAGTATCCTCCGCTAACAATGACGTCCTAGCGACATCATTTGGAGCATGCGCACTGGGATATTTCGCCGGCGGCGCATGCACAGTTAAATCGGCGCGGGAACACGCCTGATTTGAATTGTACACTCTCCCTAGCCGCGGAATTTGCATTCCGCCGGGGGGAGTTACGATCCGACGGTGCAATTTGCGAGGTAAGTGCTTGATGAATACTGCACTAGCCTCGCTAAATTGCACCGGCGGATCGTAAAACACGTAGATCTAGCGGATCTAAAGATCCGCTGATCTACATGAATCTGGCCCAGTAGGACTATATCTTGGTTCAGATGAAAACCTGAAACCACCTTAAGTAAGAAATTCGGATGAGGACGCAACACCATGCTGTCTTCATGAAATATCATATACGGTTCTTTACATGAAAGAGCAGCCAATTCCGATACCCTCCTAGCTGAGCATATGGCTACAAGAAAAAAACTGTTTATGTGTCAACAGACTTAGAGAAACCTGGTGTAAAGGTTCAAAAGGTAGCTTCTGTAAAACAGATGTGGCGCCCCCTTGCTTTCGGCGTGGGCACTACGCCTAAATTTAGTGGGGAAGGGAGAGTTACCTTTGCTCCCTTCCAGTGTTTGTTTAAATTTGGGACCTCTGTCATTCTGGAAACGTCCGCTGGGTCAGTCTGCGGTTGGGGAGTGCAGTGCCACCCCTGGGCGGCAGCTGGCGCCAGCGGGGTTCTAGCAGAGCGGATCTTTTCCCAGCAGTCAATTAGAGGATGTTTTCCCTCGCGGGGCATGCTGGGGGAGGATATATCTGTGAGAGAGGTCACTTCTTGGGGGGCTTTTCCGTGGGGTCCCCGTTCCGGGTGCGGTATCCACCTTCAGGATACACGCATCCATGGACCCCGCCAGCGTGGCCCACCTGGCCAGAGCTGAACTTTGAAGCGAACCTCATCCTGATGAGAGAAGGGACCTCAGCGTTTCACTGGGTTCCAAGACCTATTGACAGAATCCCATTCTGGGATCGGGTGTCCGGACCACTGACAGGTATGCTCGCTGTCATCTGGGGACCATCTATAGAAGAGTCTGCTGGGAGGGTTTCTCTTTCCTTATTCACTCAAGTCCTATTAAAATTGGCCCGTGGCAGGGGCCCTAGAGACAGGTCTGTGTGAGAGACCTGTTCCTCCCAGTAGCATCCAGAGTGACGCTCCCGCTGCCAGGCCTAACATAGGGGTCTGTCCGGGGGCACTTCACCCACTCTGAGTAGAGTGGTGACGTGTTACACGATTGGTTCAATGCAGAGCAGTGTATTGCTCAGTTCTATATCCAAGCCTGATACCGCATGGTTCTCTTTTCTTCCTTCATCAACTTTGACCTTCCCAAATTGTGTTGATGTTGGCCGTGTTTGGCCTGGGCAATAAAGCATTGAAAACTCTTGGATGTCTGGACCTCCACTCACTGTTGTTACTCTCACACATTACACCCCTAGACACTGCCAGGGTAACTTAGCAGGCCGATCCCAAATCAACTAGCGGCTCTTTTGGTGGTACCGATACACGTGGGGGCTCGTCCGGGATTCGGCCGTTACCATTGGCAACAAGAAAGTTAGATTAATTGGTGGAGAGTGTCCAGTGTTGTGCATTTTTGATGTGTCCAGCAGCGAGGGGGTTAACTTTGCATTACTGAGCCTGGGTGTGCGTGTGGCCTAGCACGTGCCTGCAACGTGCCCGGACAAGTTCATTTCAAGTGGGCGGAGTCACCCTCCCCTGCGTGTGGTGTGCAGAAAATTTTGCGCCAAACTGGGAGGAGAAACGCCCAATTTCACCATCTTCCTTGTGGGGTGCGGACCGCAAAGCAATGTCTGCCTTCCGACAACCGGGTGTTGCTGCCCAAAGATTGAGGCCCCCAACCACTTCGCCGGGGGTCTCCAGTGCATTTGTACCATCTGGAGTGCCTGTGACTGATACAGGCGTTCGTCTAACTACCCAGGGACAGTTCGTCCTTCTGTCTAGTAGCGGAACGGAGATGATGGGCCCAACCTGTCCCCGCTGCGGAGATCTGTCTGTGAAGATCCAGCCTTTTGCCCGATGCCAGAAATGCCGGGCCTACCTGTTTGTGGCCTGCTCATCTACACAGGCTCCAAGAGAGTATTGGGTGAACTTCATCCCCGCTACCCTTACCGCGGAGGAGGAAGCCCCATGGCCGATGTCCTACCCGTCGGTGATAATTGTGGAACCAGAGGTCTGGGAACCCGATGTGATCTCAGTATCCTCTACCCTGACTCTACCGTCGGCTACCTCACCACCTTCCTCATTGGAGGTAAGCCTTGGGGAAAACCCGGATCTAGAAAGTGTCCTGTCCAGTGTGACGGGTTCATCGGATGTGACAAGCACTCAGGGTGAGGCCATTTCAGAGACAACCAAAGCTTCCACAGCAGTCTCCGTTTGGCATGCCCCTATTGGAAAAGGAGCTACTACAGCCTCCCGCGGTAGCGGTCGAGGCCTACCTACTCAGCACCCTCTAAGCTGGAGGGAGGGTTCCGTGGCGACCAAACCCTTCGGTCTCCTCTCGGCTGAAGAATGGTATTTGATGGACTTTAATCTGTTACCAGAGGATTCTACAATGGATAGCCGTGACCACTTCCTGGAGTCACAAGACTCCAAGGACCTCAGCGCCTCCCATGATGTTTCGAGAGAGAACTGCTCTGACCTAAGCGCAACAAGGGGGTCTCAGCAGCCATCCGTGGAAGCCCCACGTCTGACCTGGGGAGTCGGTGAGTCAAGTTTTGTGTCTGTCGCTATGCTCATCGCCCCATGAACCCTGACTACCCCTACTTTGAAGAGGGCACCGGACGCTTTGGTGTTGCCGGGACTGAGGGAGCCACGCACCTTACATAAACTGGCCCAATTACAGTGTGTAGTGAACCAGAAGGTTTCCGCTGATTACGGGTATGAATACCCATATGTGCCACCCCCTATCCTTTACCAAATCGATCAGAAGAGGGAGGCTTGGTGCCGAGAGGCTATCGGGGAGCATTTGAAGGTGCCCCGCACTTTAGAGGGTGCCAATCCATGGATGCCCTATTTACAGGCCAGATGTGAATACTGCCGTCGAGATTGGAGCTGGGGCCGCCACATCTACCGGGATCGGGTCGTGGTGAAGTGTCACGGGAAAGAAGACCAGATCTTCACCGTGCCATCTACCACTCCAAGCGGAGACACTGTCTGGCTGCCGGATCCCTGTCACTATAACTGAGATCATGCCAATTACCTGTTGGGTAATTAAAAAAAAAAAAAAAAAAAGGGAAGTTACGGACAAGTATGCCCCACTCCAGTTGACATTTTGTTTCTCCAATTTCCCCCCTTACTTCTCCAGAACCACAAAAACTATTTTGTAGGACTCTTTAGAGGGTTTGGGTTCAGCCAGTTAGAGTGAGGACTTGGTCAACTTTCTATAGCAGCTTTGAAACATTTCACCAAGAGAAAGAACTGTTTTTTTTCCTTTTCTTTTGTATTCACTTCCCTTTGCTGCTATTTTGGCCCTTTTTTTGGACTTGTGACTGTTGCAGTACCAGCGCACTGACCACTAGGGGCAGTGTTCTGCATCGTTCTCCATAGGATAATATTGTTATGTTTTATCTGCATGATTCTTGCACAGAGTAACCTTCCATAGCACTTGTAGCTTTAGAGCTCTTTGGGGGAGGAGACTTCACGTTCAGGTTTAGCGTGCAGTCTCAATCCCAACCCTGGAGATTGGTAAAAATTAGGGAGAGATATTGTACTTCTGTATGTTTTTTTTTCTTCCCCTATTCTTCCCCTATGCAGAATTGTTTCTGGACCCACCTGTTGTCAATCACTGCGGAGAATGGCAGATAGATAGCAGGGTTGTGTATGTCGTATGTTTTAGGCCGTTTTAAGTACTGTATTACCATGTGTGTGTAATCTGTCCTCTCTTCTTTTCCTTCCATTTTCTTTTTTTTTGCAGGTGTCAGGTCAGCATTCGGGCTTGAATGCTTTTGGACACTGGGGACAGTGTCAATTCAAGTGGGGGGGAGTATGTGGCGCCCCCTTGCTTTCGACGTGGGCACTACGCCTAAATTTAGTGGGGAAGGGAGAGTTACCTTTGCTTCCTTCCAGTGTTTGTTTAAATTTGGGACCTCTGTCGTTCTGGAAACGTCCGCTGGGTCAGTCTGCGGTTGGGGAGTGTAGTGCCACCCCTGGCCGGCAGCTGGCGCCAGCGGGGTTCTAGCAGAGTGGATCTTCTCCCAGCAGCCAATACGAGTATGTTTTCCCTCGCGGGGCATGCTGGGGGAGGATATATCTGTGAGAGAGGTCACTTCTTGGGGGGCTTTTCCGCGGGGTCCCCGTTCCGGGTGCGGTATCTACCTTCAGGGTATGCGCATCCATGGACCCCGCCAGCGTGGCCCATCTGGCCAGAGCTGAACATTGCAGCGAACCTCATCCTGATGAGAGAAGGGACCTCAGCGTTCCACTGGGTTCCAAGACCTATTGACAGAATCCCAGTCTGGGATCGGGTGTCCGGACCACTGACAGGTATGCTCGCTGTCATCCGGGGACCATCTATAGAAGAGTTTGCTGGAAGAGTTTCTCTTTCCTTATTCACTCAAGTCCTCTATTAAAATTGGCCCGTGGCAGGGGCCTAGAGACAGGTCTGTGTGAGAGACCTGTTCCTCCCTGTAGCATCCAGAGTGATGCTCCGGCTGCCAGGCCTAACATAGGGGTCTGTCCGGGGGCACTTCACCCACTCCGAGTAGAGTGGCGACGTGTTACACGATTGGTTCAATGCAGAGCAGTGTATTGCTCAGTTCTATATCCAGGCCTGATACCGCATGGTTCTCTTTTCTTCATCAACTTTGACCTTCCCAAATTGTGTTGATGTTGGCCGTGTTTGGCCTGGGCAATAAAGCATTGAAAACTCTTTATTGGATGTCTGGACCTCCACTCACTGTTGTTACTCTCACACATTAACACCCCTAGACACTTGCCAGGGTAACTTAGCAGGCCGATCCCAAATCAACTAGCGGCTACTTCGGGAGTAGCACTACACAGACAACACCAAATTCAAATCCCATGGGCACTCGGAAGACCTTTACCGGCAGATTCAACTGCAGGTGCACCCTTAACAAAGACCCTGACTAGGGAATGAGAGGCAAGCAGTCTTTGAAAAAATACAGACAATGCCGAGATTTGGCCCTTGATAGTGCTCAAGACCACCTTCATATTTAAGCCCAACTGAAGAAAGGCAAGAATCCTATTAATGGCAAACTTTCTAGGATGCCATTTTCTGGGTTCACGCCAGGAAACATATGCCTTCCAGATTCTGTAGTATATGAGCCTGGAGGCCAGCTTCCTAGCATTAACCAGAGTGGATAGGACTGGCCCTGAGAGCCCACGTTTTCATAGAATATGGGTCTCAACAGCCAATCCGTCAAATTTAGACTTTGTAAGGCAGGATGGAATATTGGACCCTGCGATAGTAGGTCTGGGCGTAATGAAAGAACCCAAGGTCTTCCTACTGCCATCCTTACGACTTCTGCATACCAGGGTCTCCTGGGCCAAGCCGGGGCGACCAAAATCACTGACTTTCCTTCCTTCTTGACTCTCTGAAGAAATTATGGGAAAAGCGGAACTGGAGAGAACACATAAATCAGGGAATACTGAGATTGTCAGGGCATCTGACCCTTGAGCATAGGGATCTCTTGTTCTTGACACAAAGCTGTCCAGTTTTGCGTTCAACCTGGAAGCCAACAGGTCCATATTTCTGACATATGATTTGAAACATGTCGGGGTGTAGAGACCATTCTCCTGGACTCAGTTGCTGGCGGCTTAAAAAATCCGCCTGCCAATTTTCTACCCCTGGAATGAAGACCGCAGATAGGCGAGGAATATGCCTTTCTGCCCAGGCCAAGATGTGATTCACCTCTTTTTGGGCATCCAGACTTCTGGTGCCTCCTTGGTGATTGATATAGGCCAAAGCGTAGCATTGTCCGGACTGAATCCGAACAGGCCAGCCTTGCAGTCTGTAAGACCAAACTTTGAGGGCCAAATGAATTGCCCGAATCTTCAGATTGTTGATGGGTAGGAGCTTTTCGGCCCCAGACCACTTCCCCTGGGCAGATGCTTCTTCTAGCACCGCCCCCCAGCGTCTGTGGGTCACCACTTTCCAGGTAACTAGAATGAAAGATTTCCTTCTGACAGATTTTGGGGGAGCAACCACCAATTGAGGCTCTGGCGAACACCTGGAGATAAGATCATAGGAAGATCCAGGGCCTGAACATCTTTGTTCCAAGCTGATAGAATTCCGCCCTGTAACTGTCTTGAGTGAAACTTGGCGTAAGGGACAGCCTTGAATGAGGCTACCATCTTTCCCAATAATCTCATGCATAGACGGATGGAAAGACTTATTTTCGCCTTTACCACTCGGACCAAGTCTCCTATGGCTTTTGCCTTTGGCTTGGAAAGTAACACCTTGCTTAGGGACGTGTCTATAATCATGGCCCAAGTACTCTAAGCCTTTTTGAGGCTGCAAGGAAGATTTCTTCAGATTGAGCACCCAGCCTAGGTAGTCTAAATATTCCACTGTGCTGTGCACATTGTGGCCCAAGCGTGTGGCGGACTGATCTATGATCAACAGATCATCCAGGTAGGCTGTTACTGCTATGCCTTGTGCCCTTAGCCTTGCTAGGGCCAGGGCCAGTATTTTTGTGAACATTAAGGTGCCGTAGCCAGCCCAAAAAAGGGCCACAAGCTGAAAGTGGCGCTGATCCACCGCAAACCTTAGAAAGCTTTGGTGAGCGGGAAATATTGGCACATGTAGATATGCATCTCTGATGTCCATTGATGCCAGAAATTCTTCCTGAAGGGTGGAACAACTGAGCGGACAGACTCTTAGAAACTGATTTAGACTTTTCAGATCTAGGATAGGTCTGATATACCTGTTTGGTTTTGGAACCGTTAACAGGTTTGAATAGAATCCTGACCCCTGATCCTCTGGGGCTAACTCCAAGATTACCCCTTGGGACAACGGGTGTTCCAAGGCCAACTGTAAAGGCCTTCTTTTTTTATGGACCTTTGGCAACTCTTGATCTCAGAAAATGGGGTGGCGGAAGTTCTCTGAACTCTAGCTTGTAGCCTGAGGACACTGTGGCGATGACCCACTTGTCCTGAACTTCGTTTCGCCAGGCGTTTGCAAAATGCAGCAGCCTTCCCCCCACTCAGCCGAGCGGGGGGCATCCCTTCATAGGGAAGTTTGGGGGTTTGTTTAGACCTTGAACCCCAAGTTCTTTTCTGCCCTTGGGCTTGGCTCTGGGCTTTTCCCCTATTGTTAGACTGGGGCGGCCGTCGCCACTGCCTGGAGACTGAGTTTCCAGGGGCTGTTGAAAGAGTACGTTTAAATGAGGGACGCTTATGCCGCATACAGACTGTCATTTTTTGTGATAGAAAAAAACGACGTTTTATGTGATGAAAAAAAACGACGTTTTTTGAAACTTCATTTTTAAAAATGACGTAGCATACACACCATCGTTTTTTTTTTAAATGCTCTAGCAAAGCGCGGTTACGTTCAGTACGTACAACGGCACTCTGTTCCATTCAAGCTCGCTTCATAACTTGCTTCTGAGCATTCGCGGGTTTAAAAACGTCATTGTAAACGTTGTTTTGCCCACACACTATCGTTTTAAATGACACAAAAAACGACACAAAAAATTCAAGCATGTTCGAATTTTTTTTTGTCGTTTTTCAGAAGACATTAAACAACGTTTTCCCCACACACGGTCATTTTAAATGACCTTTTTAAAAACAACGTTTTTTTTTCATCACAAAAAACGACCGTCTGTACGCGGCATAACTCTTTTTCTTAACCGGCAATAGAGTAGACTTGCCTCCGGTAATCTTTTGGAAGTAAAAGGTAATCTTTTGGATCCCCAAACAGGCGTTCTCCCCCAAAGGGGAACGCTGCCAAGTATTTCTTGCAGGAAGCCTCAGCCTCCCAATGTTTTAACCAAAGGGACCTGCACATGTGTACCTGTGGGAGATTCAAGTGAGATGCTTGTTGAACAGAGTCCATAATCGCATCAGGAATGTCCTCATAAACCTCAATCTCCTATGTAGGGAAGAGGTTAATCATCTGCTTTATTTGTTCCTTGAGGAACTGACATACACCAATGGCTGTAACTGCAGGTTGTACTACAGCCTCAGCCATGGCAGAGGAGGCTTTTAATAGGGACTCCAGCTTTTTATCAGTTAGATCCTTAAAACCCTGCGCGTTGTCTAAAGGACATGTCAGATTTTTGTATGCACACAAAATAGCTGCATCAATACCCCCCATTTCTTGGTGAAACCTTCCTTCATAGAATAAAGGAGGGATAACTGCTTAGGAGGAGAAAACAGTTTATCTGGGTGAACCCAGTCATTATACATCAGTTTATTCAGCAAGGGATGAACTGGAAAGGCGCATGCAGCCTGTGGGGATTTCCGGGATCCCAAAGAGGGAACAGAGGGCCTAGAAGCTTCAACAGGAGGCAATTTGTAAGTGGCATGCACCACTCTGTTAAAGACAATGTCCTCATCCAGGTGAAAGGCCGAAACCACCCTCGGAAGAAAGGAAGGTTGCAGGCGCAACACCGCCTTATCCTTATGGAGGATCCAGTATGGCGACTTGCAAGACAAAGTCGCCAACTCAGAAAGCCTTCTGACAGAATTAATGGCCAGCAAACAAAGGCCACCTACTGAGATAGTGCCAAGAGAGGAATCTCTCTGATGTTTTCAAAAGGAAGGTTCCTGAAGAACCAAGAGCACCAGAGTCAAAACTCATGGGGGAAGAGGTGGGTCAAGAGGGGGAAGTATATGACGAACCCCCTGCACAAAAAGGTACCCACCCGAGAATGGGCCGCAAAAGGCCACTGAAAACTGCCCCCTAACGGTGCTAAAGGCGGGTTACAGATCCAGTCCAAGTTGGAAAAACAGCAGGACCCTGGACACCGAGTACGTCCGTGGTCGTCACCCCATCTTTTCGCACAAAAAGATGTAGACCTTCCAGGTACCATGGTAGATCTTTCTGGAAGAAGACTAACGTGCCCTCAGCATGGTTGAGATGACCGAGTCGGACAGACCCGGTCCTCTGAAAACCTGGCTACCAAAAGCCATGCCGTGCAAGCTAATGACTGTACAACAGAAAGTATGGGACAATAAAACAGAAGGACCTCCCGCCTTGGCAACCGCCAGGGTACATCCGCCACCAGGCCCCAAGGACGCCCAGGCCAATCTGGAGCGATTAGGATGCCCTCGGCCTCCACTCTGTGGAGCAGCCAAAGAAGTAACTACAATGGAGGAAAGGCATAAAAGTAGCCGATACTGACACCACAGGGCCACCAACGCGGCTGACGCGTCTTAACAGGAATTCCAGACCTGACCACGAACTTCGACACCTTGCGGTTGAGACGAGCAGCCAGGAGATCCATGCCCTGTGAGCCTCACCTAATGCAAGGGAGTTGAAACATCCCCAAGTGCAAAGACTAGTCGCCCTGGTCCAGCATTTGGCGACTCAGGTAGTCTGCCTGCCAGTTTACCTGATAGTAGACCTAAGCCACGGCCGTGGCACTGTCCGGCTGAATCCAGATCGGGCAACCTTTGCAACTTCCTCGACCACGAGGAGAGGCATAGCCAGATCGCACGGAATTCTAGGACATCGATCGGTAGGCAGGATTCAGCAAGAGTCCAGCAATCCTGGGCCGACTGGACCCCCCAGATGCCCCCTCAACCCGCGAGGCTGTGGTCCGTCATAATCACTGTCTGCTGGAAGGGAAAAAATTACTTCCTGGACAAAGTCGGGGATCTCAGCCACCATATCAGAGAGACTGACTAGGTGGCTTACCTGAATCTGACGATTAAGAGATAAAGGAGATTTGTACCGCTTGGACAGTATCTCCTTCTGCAAAACACAAGTGTGAAACTGGGCATACGGTACGGCCTCGAAGGCGGCTACCAACAGGCCCAGGACTCGCAAGCAAAAACTGAGAGATGACCGATTGCGTGATGCCAACACCTTCACTGCAGACTGAAGAGTCTTCATTTTCTCCAGGGGATTCCAGGATCAACCCTAGGTACTCCAAACGCTGAGTCGGAACCAGGACCGAATTCTAAATGTCTAACACCCACCCAAATTCTTGGAGGGTCTGACTGGCTATAGACACATCCTTCTCTAATTCTGAGCCAGAAGCTGCTCTCAAAAGAAAAGCCTCACTGTCCCAGCTAAGCTGGGATCAGTTCGAGCACCTTGGTGAAAACTCTTGGTGCTGGCGCTAGATCCCAAGGAGGGGCCACAAAACTGATAGTGGTACTCCCCTATCGCGAAGCGCAGAAACCTCTGGTGATTTGCGCAAAATGGGACATGCAAGTATGCGTCTATGATGTCCAAGGACGCCAGAAAGTTCCCCAGATGGAGCGCAGCTACCACCGAACAAATGGATTCCATGCAGAACTACCCAACTCTCACAAAGGCATTTAGGGCTGTGAGGCCCAAAATTGGACGGACCCCATCCGTCTTTGGGACCGAGAACAGATTTGAATAGAATCCCTGAAACCTCTCGTCCTGCGAAACGGGTAGAATCCCCGCAACTTAGCAAGTCCCACACTGCCCTAGCAGGGCAGACCAATGAGTCGAAAGGAGAGGGAGACTCGAGGGAAAGAATCTGTTCAGTGGATAGGAGGAACCCTATCTAGTACTCAGAAGAGACGACCTTGCAGACCCACTGGCCGGAGAGCAGGAAGGTTCACCGAGCTGTGAACCTACAAAGCCCCCCCCCATGAGATGGGCAGGGGAAGGCTACATACATTGGCGGGTTTGGGTGCCGGCATGTTCGGCCTATGAACCCAGGGACGATCCCGTCCCCAAGCTGAGCTTTTGTCGGCCTGGGAGGGTTTACCTGCGGGCCCTGACTGACGAAAAATACCGCTTCTGAGCGGGGTTTGAAAGACCCGGCACACGGCGCGGTTCCTTCCCTCTAGTGGACTGAGGGAGGAGAGTGCTCTTACCCCTAGTGACATTCATAATAATGTTATCCAACGAGGTACCAAAACCTCCTACACCTAAGGGGTAAATCAGCCAGGGCTTTTTGAATGCTTGGTCAGCAAACCAGCATTTCCGCCAAATCAGGCGGTGCAAAACCACCGATGAAACAGAGGCTTTGGATATCAAGGATGCTGCATCCCGTTTAGCATCACAGACATATACAAGACCCTGGACCAACTGGTCGGCCATTCTAACAATCTAGGGAGGGAGCTGGGGCTCCTGCACAGTCTGGTGCAAAACCTTGCCCATTCAGCGAGTGTCTGAGACACCAAGGTTGCGGCCACAACAGGCCGTGATGGAGATCCCAGCATGGTAAACATGGCGCGGGTCAGCGCCTTAGACCTCCTATCAGAATGGTCCTTGAAGACAGGGGTCCCTATTATAGGGAGAGTGGTCACCCCTTTTTTTATAATCTTTTTCTTTTTCAAATTAAAAGACAAAAACAATATGACTTCACAACAAAGCCACAACAATCAGGGAGGGAGGGAAGGGTAAGAGGCCAGGGGAGGAACAGAGGGCAAGTGGAAATGGGGGAAAGGGGAGGGTACTGAGGGGAGGGGGGAGCACCAGGGGGTATGTTTAACATAGTCCGAGCATAGACAACAATCACATTTCGCCGGGGAGAACCGCCATCGGTAATGTGCAAACATCAGGGCACCCAGTCTGTCCCAGACAATCGGTCCATGTTGACATGCCTTCCCCCTTAAACTAGAGGGGGGCAGGGTGACCAGATGCTCCACCCCCAGAGTAGCGGCTATTGTGACTCCCCTACGCATTAGACACGTTAATTTTGAGGTACCCAGAACGGTTAGGAACCAGAGGACCTTCCAGGTGGCCCAAAAAAAGGGAAAAAACTAAGGGCTCCCAGGTGTCCCAAAGGGGAAACTTGTTAAATCAAATACGCAACCAACAGTGAGAGAGAGGGGGGTTGAAGAGAGATAAAGAGATAAATAGAGTCAGAAAAAAAACAGAGGAGAAAAGGAGAGAAGGGGGGATAGAGTAGGGTACAAAGGCATGTGTAACAGCCCACATCGAGATCGTCTGCATGATGGACCACTATGAAGTGGAGCTTGTGGTTGTAGATTGGCGGTGCGTCTGAATGAGTCTCCCAAAGAAAGGATCTGCCAAGGTGAGCAATGCAACATCTACAATACATGTTGCCGAGAATGTGTTTCTAGCACGACAGCATCGCGCTGATTCTCGGCGACATGGTGCCGACATCTCGCACTCGCTGGAATAGACAAAGCACATTCCAGCGAGCGCGTCAAAGAAGCGACGGGAGATCCGACCTGGATTCCCACCAATTCTAGGTGCGGCATTTGGTATGCATTCCTGAGAGGGAGAATCCACGCCAATTTTTAGCTCTTTCACCAGGGGGGGCTTCTTCTTTCACTCTCCGGGGGGTCTTCTGCTCTCCGGGGGGGTCTTCTCCGCTCTCGGGGGTCTTCTCTGCTCTCTGGGGGGTCTTCTTCTATCTTCTCCGGTGTTGACTCGGCGCACCCTGGTTCTTCTCCCGATGTCCGGTGCCTTCTCCTTCAGCGCTGGCCACCCGCTATCTTCGTGTGTTAGCTCAATTACTAGCAGGCGGCCAGCACACTCTTCTGTGATGTCATGTTCTTCACTTCTCTTCTTCTCCCTTCTTCCGATGTTGACCCAACGCCTCCGCTCGCTGCAATGATGGGTGCGCGGCTTGCATCTGATTTATATAGGCCTCACAGTCCCATCATGCTCCGGTACCTACCCACGTGGTACCTACCCACGTCGGTTTTTCAGCATAGGGGGGGTCTCCTTACAACCCATACCAGACCTAAGGGCCTGGTATGCTCCTGGGGGGGGAACCCATGTCGGTTTTTTATTTAAAAATTGGCGTGGATTCTCCCTCTCAGGAATGCATACCAAATGCCGCACCTAGAATTGGCGGGAATCCAAGTCGGATCTCCCGTCGCTTCTATGACGGCTTTGTCTCCATCGCGGCCAGCTCCGTGCTGGCTCCCGCGATGGGGCTCGTAGGTGGTCAATCTCACCGAGAAAGGAAGCGAGATTGACACAATATCGCGGTCACCCACTGTAAGCTAGATGATATTGTTGCTGCGTCATGCACGTGGGCTCTCCACTCGGCCCAAGTAAGGTCAAATTTTTCATGGGTGCCTCTACAGTCAGCTAGCCATCTCTCTGCCTCCATGATCTCCCCCACCTTCCCCAACCAATCCTGCTCACTTGGAATACACAGGCTTTTCCAATGTATCGGAATGAGGCGTTTTGCTGCATTGAGGAGGTGGGGGAGAGCACTTCGCTTGTAACGAGATAGGGGGAACGTGAAGCAGAAAATGTTTTGGCTGGGCCGGAATATCAATGTCCAGGCTATCAGATATGTGTTTTCTAACCATGTTCCAAAATGGCTGCAACACTGGACACTCCCACCAAATGTGGAGGAACGTGCCCTTCTGTCCACATCCCCTCCAGCATCCATCGGGGGCTGCGGGAAAGATTCTGGCTAGGGTGGTAGGAACCCTGTACCACCGCGACATCAGTTTGTAGTTGTTCTCTTGGGTCTTAGAATCTACCGAGCTTGAGTGTGTCAGGCGATATAGGTGGTTAAGCTGTTTCTCAGTGAAGTTAGACTGGAGATCCCTTTCTCATTCCTTAATAAAGAGGGGAGTGGAGCTAGGTGTCGCCTCCACCAGCAGCCTATATAATGCCGAAATCATGTTGGGCGACGGGTCTTCAGACACCCATATGTTTTCAAATTCTGTCAGAGTAGTCCTAATCCGTGCTTGTTTATGGCATTTTGTGATAAAAGTCTCTAATCGTCGGTGTCTCCAAAAGTCAAAAGGGAAACTTCCATATCTTCCCCTCAAGGCATCTAATGACATCAATGATCCCCCCTCCACGAATCTTGCCAGGCTAACAATTCCGTCACCCACCCAAGTCCAGAGGAAGGTTTTCATCTCTCCAGGAGAGAACCACGGGTAACCACACACAGGTGCCAGCGGAGATGTCTGCGGCGCCAGGGCTAACCGGCCATTCCGTCTGTCCCACAACGTCAGTCAGTGTATTGTCAGCGGGGAGACCCAGTCCAAGAGCCCCCTGTCTTCCGAGGGAACCCAAGGCGTGCAAGATAAGTCCCGCCCAGCCATCGTCTTTTCCAGGGGAACCCACAGCTTAAAGGACGTGAGGAACTTCCAGTTCAATATACGTTGTAACGCGATCGCCTGATAGTATTGGGTTATGTTAGGGATGCCCAGTCCCCCCTTCAGCTTGGACCTTTGTAGTGTTGCCATGGCAAGTCGGGGTTTCTTGCCTCCCCACACAAATTTAACAAAAAGGCTGCAAAGGTCTGCAAAGAAGCGTTTTGGCAGGCGTATCGGTACCATTTGCAGGAGGAAGAGGATACGGGGCAATACTGTCATTTTTAAAATGTTTGTCCTGCCCACCCATGTGAATAAGGCCTTATCCCATGTCTGAAAGTCCTGAGTAATCTTCTTCAGTAGGGGGACATAGTTGTGTGTATATAAAGAATCAAGACGATTCGTGAGGTGGACGTCTAAGTATTTCATTGAGGAGGTAGACCACATAAATGGGAAGGATCCTTTAGCGAAGTCGCTAAGGTTTGGGGGATCGTAATCGGCAATATCTCCAATTTCGCGTAATTTATCCGAAAGTTTGAGACCTCTCCATACATAGCCAGCTCTTGCATCAGGTTTGGCAACGAGACAAGGGGATCAACAACATGGAAAAGTATATCATCCGCATAGGCGGAGAGTTTGTGTTCGAGGGAGCCCGCAAGCACCCCCCGATTCGCCCTAACCTTCTGCAACAATGTTTTTAAGACCAGAGCAAACAGAAGGGGCGAAAGAAGAAAACCCTGCCTCGTGCCATTCTGGATAGGGAACGTCGCGGAGAGGCCACCATTTACCTTCACCCGGGCAGTAGGAGATTCATAGAGTGTGGAAATCCAGCGCAACATGTGTGGGCCTAAACCGATTTTTCCGATTACTAATTGGGTGGATAACACACCCGCTTCTGTTTTGGGCAAGATCCCTTCTCTTTTTCCCCCCTCTTGCCCACCCCTTGAGTGCCTCTCACTTTATCTTTTGTAATTAATTAATTAAATTTAAATGTTTCATTGCATTTATTGAGCCCTGTATTCCGACCCCTAAACCGATGCCCTTGAGCACGGCGTCAAGAAAATTCCAGTCCACGTGATCGAATGCCTTCTCTGCGTCAGTAGACAAAATGAGGTAGGGAGGCATCCAATCGTGTGTGTGCCCCCAGTGTATGAGCTGAATGGCCCTGTTTGAGTTGTCCCTTGCTTCCCATCCTACTATGAAACCGGTTTGGTCCGTGTGTACTAAATCAGGGAGGAGATGTTTTAAGCGGTTGGCGAGAATTTTAGAAAAGATCTTAAGATCCGTATTTAAAAGGGAAATGGGGCGATAACTCTGCGGTTGAGTGGGGTCCTTACCGTCTTTTGGGAGCACAGTGATATGGTCACCCCTTTTTAACCGGGCACTGGAGGCCACTACCCGAGGAGAAGCGTATATTTTTTTAAACTCTCCTCAAAGGCATACCAAACCGCCAGGCGCTGAGAAACTACAAGGACTTCTGTGGCCTTTCCCATTCCTTATTAAAAGAAAAGGATATATAAGAAAAACCTTTACAGAGCGGTCTGGATTGTGTGCACAAAAAAGACAGAGCCCTCAGAGGATACCTCCGCTGCACAATACAGCATAAACGAGTTCCTCGCAGCACCTCACTGACAAGTGCCCTGTCACTGACCCTAGTGAGGAGTTTTCCTCACAAGAAAGGTCCTGGTCCACTTACACAGACCACACAGAACCAGGGACGTGACAGCCAGGTCCCGGTCTGAGGCAGAGCAGTCCCCAGGGGATGGTGGGAGGAGGGGGCACATTTCAACCCCCCCCTAACACCCGCACACCGCTCTAACAAAGTGTCCATTAACTGCAGGAACCCCAGCTGCCACCTTTGGCATGCCTTGGGGAGGAAGACCAGACACTGAATTCATTAAAAACAGCTCTCAGGGATACATTTCAGACATTAACAAATCCCACCAACCTAACAAAACAAAATGGCCGCCAATGGAGATTTACAATGGTAGCAGCAGGCTACAAAAACATGGTGCCGGCACTGCAAAAATGGCGGCAAAACACAGCGACGAGGATGAGAAGGCCTAATGAGGCCTTTCTGAGGCAAATACACCCCCACAGGGAAAACACAGGCCCAGACACCCCACAGTCCCCTGGTGGGAAAATGAGCCCCCCCCAACAGGTCCACCCCGGCAGCAATGAACAGGAGAGGGAAAAATGACAGAGAGCAGAGAAGGTAGGACAGTAGAACCCCTGAATCCCAGGAATGCCCAGCCGTCCCAATGCGCCAAAGCGGGAAGGACTGTACTTACCTGTCCATGCCAGGACCCACTGACGCATTTCTGACAGACCTACACCGTGTCACCGCGTAGAAATAGCTGTCAGCCCGGTCCACTGTGAGTGAGACAACACCACAGCCCAGTCATATGTGGACCCTGGAGCCAAAGCTCACTGGCCACCCCAGGCAAAGGTGTGCTGATGCTCGCTGCCCAGACTGAGGAGACTACAAGGATCTATAATATCCAACCTGTCTCTCAGCCGACAGTTGATAGAAGATTCTTCAGAAGAAAAATAAAATAAAAATAAAAATTTCCTCAGGGCGCTGGGCCCAAAGGGAGCCATACACTCTTCTCCTTTGCTAGGCAGAAAGAAACTGAGGCTGCATACTAAAGGGAGGAGGGTTATGTCCGGAGGGACCGCCCCCTGGGCTGGGCTGTTCAACTCTGTTAAAGTAACATGTATTTAATTATGTAACATGTTTCTGCTAGGGTTGTCCCGATACCACTTTTTTAGGACTGAGTACAAGTACCGATACTTTTTTTCAAGTAGTCGCCGATACCGAATACCGATACTTTTTTTTTAAATGTGTCCCCAAATGCAGCCATTGTCCCCCCCATATACAGCCATTGTCCCCCCACATATATGCAGCCATTGTCTCCCCCATATACAGCCATTGTCTCCCATATGCAGCCATTGTCTCCCCCATATCCAGCCATTGTCTCCCATATACAGCCATTGTCTCCCATATGCAGACATTGTCCCCCATATACAGCCATCGTCTCCCCCATATACAGCCATTGTCCCCCATATGCAGCCATTGTCCCCCCCATATACAGCCATTGTCCCCCCCATATACAGCCATTGTCCCCCATATGCAGACATTGTCCCCCATATGCAGACAGTGTCCCCCCCCATATACAGCCATTGTCTCCCATATGCAGCCACCGTCTCCCCCATATACAGCCATTGTCCCCCATATACAGCCATTGTCTCCCATATACAGCCATTGTCCCCCATATGCAGACATTGTCCCCCATATACAGCCATTGTCCCCCATATGCAGACAGAGTCCCCCCCATATACAGCCATTGTCTCCCATATGCAGCCATCGTCTCCCCCATATACAGCCATTGTCCCCCATATGCAGACATTGTCCCCCATATACAGCCATTGTCCCCCATATGCAGACAGTGTCCCCCCCATATACAGCCATTGTCTCCCATATGCAGCCATCGTCTCCCCCATATACAGCCATTGTCCCCCATATGCAGACATTGTCCCCCATATACAGCCATTGTCCCCCATATGCAGACAGTGTCCCCCCCATATACAGCCATTGTCTCCCATATGCAGCCATCGTCTCCCATATGCAGACATTGTCCCCCATATGCAGCCATCGTCTCCCATATGCAGACATTGTCCCCCATATGCAGCCATCGTCTCCCATATGCAGACATTGTCCCCCATATACAGCCATTGTCCCCCATATGCAGACAGTGTCCCCCCCATATACAGCCATTGTCTCCCATATGCAGCCATCGTCTCCCATATGCAGACATTGTCCCCCATATACAGCCATTGTCCCCCATATGCAGACAGTGTCCCCCCCATATACAGCCATTGTCTCCCATATGCAGCCATCGTCTCCCATATGCAGACATTGTCCCCCATATGCAGCCATCGTCCCCCATATGCAGCCATCGTCTCCCCCATATCCAGCGATGTCCCCCTTACCTGTGTCCCGCTGCCGCCGAGCGCCGACTGGTAATACGCGCGGGAACATAACAGCTAAAGCTGTAATGATTCGCGCTATGTATAGACACTCCCCCTTGCTCGGGATTGGACAGTTCACCCGAGCAAGGGGGAGTGTCTATGCGTGATGCGAATCATTACAGCTATTCAAAGCTGTAATGTTCCCGGCGTATTACACAGTCGGCGGCAGCGGGGATGCGGCGAATGGCGGCGGATCGCGGCGGATTGCGGCTTCGGTGGCGGCGGTCGGCCGCGGCGGCGGCGGGAGGCGACGGGGGTGGCAAGTATTCTATTTGTGTATCGGGGCGGGGTATCGGTGTCTGAGTACCGCCGAAAAAACTCGGAATCGGTCCCGATACCGATACTAGTATCGGTATCGGGACAACCCTAGTTTCTGCCTAGTCCTCTCCTGTGAACAGGAACACAACCCACTTGTCAAGATTTAAGGAGCTGTGTCCGTCCATGAACGATAAGAGAAAAATAAAATTAGAAGGGAAATTGAAGGAAAAGGTAAGTGAACCAACAATGCACTAGCTTAAAGGAACCTATTTAGAAAATAAAAAACAAACCTATACAACCCCTTTCAGCCTGCCTATACATGGTTTGAATCCTGATGAACGGGCTAAGATTCAAACCATCTATAACCGGTTTTCCTTTCTAATAGACAATAGACACCTTCTAGATACAACAACTAGCATTATATCATGCATATGTGGGAGGAGGGGGGCTAGGCTGACCTTTAAAGCGGAGGTTCACCCTAAATTTCAAGTTTGGCTGACTTAAAACAATATCGATCGATTATACCCAATCCGTTTTTTTTTTTAATCGCCGTCTTTACCTTGTTAATCCAGCATTTTCTCTCCCGTCAATCAGTGTTTCCCCGCGGGAGTGGGCGTGTATTCAATTTTCCCCTGACCAGCGCTATGTCTCCTGGGAGTGAGTGAGGAGAATCCCAGGAGACGCGCTGTGCAGTAATCCCGCGATCTCTCGTGGGTCACGTGACCTACGCCGGCCGTTGTGATAGCAACAGAGCAGTGTTGACTGCAACGCTCGCCGTCAACACTGCACATGCACGGGATAGAGCGGTAAATGCTGGGACGTCAGCATTCACCGTATCCCGGAAGACAAGCTGCTGGGCTTCACAGTGCCCACAGTAAAGATGGAAACGTCCATCTCGGGATTTTAAAACATCTCCTTTTCGGGCCAAAAGAAATGCTGCGGGCTAAAAGACTGGGAGACACAAGTGGTTATTTGAAGGAGGTAAGAGCGGCAGAAGAATTAAAAAAATAAAAATAAATGAAAACCCGCGGAACCCCCTCTTTAATATCTTCTTTTACCATTGAAAGATTATTTCTGATAAAAATAATTGTCTGAGACAGGATTTTTCCTCACTTTGGAGAGATTCCCTCTCACTTCCTGTTGTGTCTCTGGTACAAGAAGCAAAGGTAAACCTCCCCAATGGCACAAAGCTAAAAAAAATACTGTTGATTGGCTTTAGATATACTGTTACATGATCAGAGTTCAAGCAGGCTAGACACAGGAAACTGAAAAGCTCAGAATAAATATTGGTACCTCTCAGCTATATAAAGTACCAAAAGTGTGAGAATCACAAAAAGGAATTGACAGAATTGCAAATATTCTTACAGATAAAATACATATTTCAAATGTGTATTTAAGTATTTGAGTTGTTTTTTAATTCAATCATTTGTACTATATGTATGCACCTCTGCATTTTCAGCAGTGATATACCTCCTCAAACTTCTTTGCTTTGTACTGATCCGCTCCTTTCAGGAAGTTCAGTAAAATTATATCACAAAGGACAGTGCCCTGTAAAAAAAAAAAAACAATCCAAATAAGTAATCAAGTAAAAAGCTGATTAGGACAATTTTAAACTATATTTCCAGATAATAATTCTAGATAGTAGCAACTCTCTTATCTTATTTCTTCCTATAACTGATGTATTGACAGTGTTCAGTGGACTGAAGGGTGACTATTCATATTCAGGTTTAAAAAGTTGCGCCAAGAAAACTGCTTTGGTTTATAAATACAGTACCTAGTTTCACCAGTAGGCAGTGCTGCAAGACTAATATGCTATTGTAGCTCTCATTTCCAATAAATCCTATGCAGAAAAATATACAAAAAGTCCCCCCTCCCCCACAATTTTTTTTTTATACTGTTGTGGAAATTTCTATTAATGTATGTTGTCAGATGTCCCCCAGAGTCGGTTTTGCTGTAATGCGCTCATGTGAGAGTATTCACACATACAGACGTTGGTGGAAGGCCATTGGCGCAAAACCTTCTCATGGACACAGCAGATTTGCGCCCTCCTTTTAGGGATGATCATTTATGCCTCAGCAAGGGACTGGCCACTTTTTGTCGACTGCATTAAATGACTCCAAGTGGACAGATCTGCGTACATGGGAACTATAGCATAACTATACGAAAATTATGGTTATCTGATCCATGATTAAGTATGGTTTGCGGCAATGGCAGCAGTGAGTTGGTTTATACATGGCTTTGTACAGAGTCATGCTTTCTAGTGTTCCTTTGTCTCACAGAGCATGGCCCCTGCACCCAGCCGATTGCACACATCACTGCTAGCATTCCATTTGAATCACATGTCTGATTGGTTCTTTTGAAAGTATACAAAATGTCTGATTGGCTGTTTTGTAAAGCCACCACCTTCTTTAGTTACTCAAGTTGACATAAATAAAGAGAGCTGGCTATCCTAGGGAGGACTCTGCTAAGCTCAATGTAATACCAGCATTTGTGTCTGTGTTATTAAGAGATTCTCCAGCGCTAACCCCGGCATTATACAAGAGAGTTATATTTGGGAACATACTAAATTATTTAATGTGAAAATGGCTTAATGTAGCTTAACGAGCAAAAAAGTGCCTGGGGAGCTTAATGTGGCTTAACGTACAAAAAAGACCTTAAATGTTAACCAAGTTCCCCCAAACTTCACACAATAGAAAACTCTATCCATGCCAACATATTCTGAAAATTTCAGCTCAATTGGTTTATCACACCAAAAGTTATTCACATTAAGCTATATTTTACAATGCTAAAACATTTATAGGTAGATTCAGTAAGAGTTAGTCCGGCTTATCAGTAGATAAGCCGACCTAACTCAGACTTATGTTTAAGTGTATGCTCAAACAGAGATACGCTTAAACATATCTAAGATACGACGGCTTGCGCCGTCCTATCTTAGATTGCAATATTTCGGATGGCCGCTAGGTGGCGCTTCCATTGCGGTCTGCGTAGAATATGTAAATGAGTAGATACGCCGATTCACGAACGTACGCCCGGCCGACGCAGTACTTTTACGCCGTTTACGTTAGACATAGGCCGCCTAAAGTTAGAGCTTAGCCCTACATGGAATAGTAATGTCAAGTATGGCCGCCGTTCCCGCATCGAAATTCGAAATTTTTACGTCGTTTGCGTAAGTCGTCCGTAAATCAGGATTTACGTAGTTTACGTTTACGTCAAAATCAATAGGCCCGTGCGGCGTACTTAGCCGCAATGCACACTGGGAAATGTAGGCGCCCGGCGCATGCGCAGTAAAAGAAAACGTCAAAAACTTAAAGTCAAGCCTTATTAACATAAAACACGCCCCCCTTACACACATTTGAATTCGGCGCCCTTACGCCTGCCCGCTTTAGGCTACGCCGCCGTAACATAGCAGGCAAGTACATTGTGAATCATGTACTTGCCTCGCTAACTTATGGCGGCGTAGCCTAAATGCCTTAAGCTACGCCTACCGCAAAGTTGCGGCAACGTACGTGAATCTAGGCATTAATGTGAAATTGGCTTAATGTAGCTTAACAAGCAATAAAGTGCCTAAACCTCAATCAATTGCCCTGAAACTTTGCACAGCTTAAGATCTCAACATTCCAATCCTATCCTATGCGTTGTGTGCGATTTGGTGTTCCACAAGGCAAACTAGGGACATTAAACTTGTTTTTTTGAGAGCTTAACGTACAAAAAAGACCTTAAATGTTAACCAATTTTCCCCAAACTTCACATAATAGAAGGCTGTATCTATGCCAACATATTTTGAAAATTTCAGCTCATTTGGTTAATCACACCAAAAGTTTTTCACGTTAAGCTATATTTTACAATGCTAAAACATTTAATGTAAAGAGCTTAACGTACCATAATGTGCCTTAACATCAATCAATTTTCTTGAAACATTGCACAGTCTAAGGGCCTGATCCACAAAAATCGGCCGTAACTTAACTTTTGCCATTTAAGTTACACCGCCGCAAAATCTCTACCTAAGTGCCTCATCCACAAAGCACTTACCTAGAAATTTTCAGCGGTGTAACTTAAATCCGTCCGGCGCAAGGCGTGCCTAATCTAATGGGGCGAGTCCCATTTAAATTAGGCGCGTTCCTGCACCGGACGTACTGCGCATGCTCCCGACGTTATTTTACCGACGTGCTTTGCGCGGATTTACGTTGCGTCGGGTTTTGAGAATCGCGACGGGTGTAAAAAAAAAAAAAGAGTTGCGGCGGGAAAAAAAAAAAATGACAGCGACGCGGGATAGAAGGGTATACTTTTACAAGGTGTAATTTTGCGACGGCAAACTAATACTTACGGAGAAAAAACGAAGCGAAAAAGCTTTGTGGATCTCCGTAAGTGCAAATTTGCATACCCGACGCTGGATTTCAACGAGAAATGCCCCCAGCGGCGGCCACGGTACTGCATCCTAAGATCCGACAGTGTAAGTCCCTTACACATGTCGGATCTTCTGCCTATCTATGAGAAACTGATTCTGTGGATCAGTTCCATAGATAGAAACAGGGATACGACAGCGTATCAGTAGATACGCCGGCGTATCCCTTTTGTGGATCAGGCCCTAAGTTCTCAACTTCCCAAATCTATCCAAGAAGTTTCAAGTGATTTGGTGTCACAGAAGGAAAACTAGGGACGTTAAGCTTGTTTTTTGGTGAGCTTAATGTGGCTTAACGTACATAAAAGACCTTAAATGTTAACTAATCTCACCCAATCTTCACACAATAGAAGACTCTATCCATGCCAACATATTCTGAAAATTCCAGCTTATTTGGTTTATCACACTAAAAGTTATTCACATTAAGCTATATTTTACAATGCTAAAACATTTAATGTGAAATTGGCTTAATTTAGCTTAACGAGCAAAAACGTGCCTAAACCTCAATCAATTGCCCTGAAACTTTGCACAGCTTAAGATCTCAACATTCCAAACATATCCTATGCGTTTCCTGCGATTTGGTGTTCCACAAGGCAAACTAGGGACATTAAGCTTGTTTTTTTGAGAGCTTAACGTACAAAAAAGACCTTAAATGTTAACCAATTTCCCCAAAACTTTACACTATAGAAGGCTCTATCTATGCCAACATGAAAATTTCAGCTCATTTGGTTAATCACACCAAAGGTTATTCACATTAAGCCAATTTTACATTTAAAGCGGGGGTTCACCCTATTAAAAAAAAAAAAAAAAAAAAAATTATTTTACCATTACATTCGGCATCGTAGCGCGAGCTACAGTATGCCGGTCTTACATTTTTTATCCCCGTACTCACTGTGCTATGGATCATTGAAGATTCCGGGGAATGGGCGTTCCTATGGTGAGAGAAGGTGATTGACGGCCGGCCCTGGCACGTCACGCTTCTCCGGAAATAGCCGAAATAGGCTTGGCTCTTCACGGCGCCTGCGCATAGCCTGTGCGCAGGCGCCGTGAAGAGCCGAGACCTACTCCAGCTGTCTTCGGGGAGCGTGACGTGCCAGAGCCGGCCGTCAATCATCCTCCCTCTCCATAGGCACGCCCATTCCCCGCGGGAGTCGGATTCTTCAATGATCGATAGCACAGTGAGTACGGGGATTAAAAATTTAAGACCGGCATACCGTAGCTCGCGCTACGATGCCGAATGTAATGGTATAATGATGTTAAGGAGGGTGAACCACCGCTTTAATGTGAAATTGGCTTAATGTAGTTTAATGTAGCTTAATGAGCAAAAATGTACCTAAACCTCAATCAATTGCCCTGAAACTTCGCACAGCCCAAGATCCCGACCTATCCTATAAGTTGTGTGCGATTTGGTGTTCCACAAGGCAAACTAGGGACATTGAGCTTGTTTTTTGGGAGCTTAATGTGGCTTAACGTACGAAAAAGACCTTAAATGTTAACCAATTTCCCCAAAACGTCACACCATAGAAGGCTATATGCCTGCCAACATATTCTGAAAATTTCAGCTCATTTGGTTAATCACACCAAAAGTTATTCACATTAAGCTATATTTTACAATACTAAAACATTTAATGTGAAATTGGCTTAATGTAGCTTAACGAGCAAAAAAAGGAAAATGTATTATCAAATACTTACAGTAATTTTCCTTTCCTGATAGGCTCCATGGCAGCATACGTGTGGGTTGGCCCTGCCTCCATAACTACCCAATAGGACCCCTCCCTATAAATTTCAGCTGTGGGCTCTCAGCCTTGTTCCGTAACTAACCTACTCCAAGCATTTTGGAGGGACTCCTGCTGCCATGGAGCCAATCAGGAAAGGAAAATTACGGTAAGTATTTGATAATACATTTTCCTTTTTCCTGACTTGCTCCATGGCAGCATACGTGTGAGAAATAACTTGCCAAACACACCCGGGCGGGCAAATGCTGAGGCAAGAAAAATAAATTAATTTAACACTGTCAACTGACAGCACTTGTAAATTAAAATTCAGTGAGGATAAAGCAGCTGGTTCAACACAATAGTGGGAAACAAAACGTATAAATAGATGACCACGAAGCCGCTCTGCATATAACTTCAGGTGCGACATGACGTGAGGCTGCCCAAGAAGTCAAAATGCTCCAGTTTGAGTGTGCAGACACTGCCTCTGGAGGAGCCAAGTCCTTGGCTTTGTATGCCCTCTGGATGGTCTGAACTATCCAAGCTGCAATGGATCTGATTGAGGCCCGTTTTCCTTTGTTCTTTCCATGAAGAAAAGTGAAAAGAAAATCTGTTTGTCTGAAAGATTCTGTCATTTCCAGATATTGACTTAATGTGTGACCCACAATCAAGGGGATGAACACTTTGATCTTCAGATAACCCAAAAGTGGGTAGTACAATTTCCTGATTTTCATGAAAAATGGATGTAACTTTAGGATTTGAGCCCAGCATAGAAATTAATACTGCTCTATCTGGAAAGAAGGTCAAGAATGGTTCTTTTGAACCCAGATTTCTGATGTCGGAGACTCTTTTAGCTGAAGTGACTAGAAAGATGGTCTTGAGAGTAAAATCCTTAGTTGATTGTGGTTTATCCGGATCAGAGCTGATCGTGGTAAGATAGCCCAGGACAAGAGGCAGATCCTATTTGGGGAACCTTGGTTTTCTCTGGGGTCTAAGCCGGATGGCACCCTTGAAGTACTGACGAACCAAGGGATGATTGGTCCAAGAGATTCCAGTAAATGCAGAGATGGCTGAGATTTGCACTCTGAGTGAACTGATTGCTAAAGGTAAGTCCAAACCTGTTTGTGAAAAAAAAACGAGTATATCTTGGACCTCTGGGGAACTGCAAGGGTTAGCTCTGGAAGACATGTGATCTGTAAATTTTGAGCAGATACGCTCATAAACTTTGTTAGTACTATTTCTTCTAGCGTTTGAAATGGCTTCTTCTGGACATCCTAATGCTTCAAGCCTTCCCCTCTCAAGAACCACACCCTGAGGTGCAGATGAGCCAGACATGGGTGCAACATTGTGCCCTGAGAGAGGAGATCCGGTCTGAGGGGAAGAGGTATCGAGTCACGGTAACTGAGAAGCGTTTGGAGGGAAAACCATGGCCTGTTGGGCCAAAATGGAATCACTGCTAGGATTTCTACATCCTCTGATCTGAATCGGCGAAGAAACTGAAGAATTACAGGTATTGGTGGAAAGGCATATGCTATGCTGAATTTCCATCGATCTGTGACAGAGTCTATCCCATAGGCTTGGGGATCCTGGAACCTCGAATAATACTTGATCAACTTGAGGTTGTATGGGGATGCAAACAGATCCACTTCTGGGGACACTATCAGTGTTAGAAGCCAATTGAACACTTCTATGTGCAGAGACCATTCGCTGTTGTTAAATTGGATTTGTGATAGAAAGTCCGCTTGAACATTCTGGACCCCCAGGAATGTACACTGCCAAGGTGTTGGCTAGGTTCTTTTGAGCCCAATTTATAATTGGCTCCGCCTCTCGGAGTAAGGACCAGCTGCGGGTTCCACCCTGCTTCCTTATGTAAGCAACAGCAGTTGTGTTGTCCAGCCTGAGCATCACAGAGGAATCCATTAATAGATGGCGGAAGGATATGAGCGCCTGAAAGGCAGCTCGCAGCTCCAGTATGTTGGATACAGTTCCTTGAGAAGGTGTGCTCCACCTGCCTTGGGCTATTTCTGTCAGGCAATGAGCGCCCCAGCCCTGATTGCTGGCATCTGAAGTTATTGTAACCCAAGTGATGGGACAGATCGAATGATAGTTGCAGAGATTCTTCCCCTGAAGCCACCAAAGAGACTTTCTCATGGGTTGAGTGAGCATGATGCGTTGACTCTTGCTGGGGAGGTTACATTGCTGGAGGAACCCTTTTGGAATGGGTGAGTGTGTCACTGAGCCCACTTCACCATAGGAATGGTGGCTGCCATGGTGCCAATCACCTTCAAAACATTGAAGAGCAGATAGGTGAGGAGCAGCAAGTGTTGCGCGTATCCTGTCCCGGATTGTTGCAATTTTCTCTTCGGGCAATGAAATGGTGCCTTCTATTGTGTTGAATCTGAGCCTGGGGTTGCTGTTGAAGACCCAGGTGTGGCCTGAAGAGACCGTCTTGATGGTCCAAAAATCTCGAATTGAGGCCGCCCAATTTCAGAAAGACTTTTCAGTAGACTCCTGATTACTAGAAGAAGTACTCTTAGTTTGCTTCTTGAAAGAAGACTGTCTGGATTTCCAGGGCCTTGAAGATTCACGAACAGGCCTGTAGCTGCGTGCTTCCCTTGCACGGTCTGTATTTTGTGCTCTGAAAAAGGTGCGATTCTGATTTTGTAAACGCCTATCCTGAGGGAGGAACCCCCGACTTACCACCTGTGGCACGGTAAATGGCACTATCGAGTTTATTGCCAAAGAGAGAAGAGCCCTTAAAGGGAATGCGGCACCAAGCTTGCTTTGAAGCTGGATCCGCCGACCAGGGATGGAGCCATAAGGCACGACGGGCAGTGATCGCTGACAACATTACCCGAGCCACTAGGCGAATAACATCAATAGAGGCCTCCCCCAGAAAGGCCAATGCTAGCCTGATTTCCTGAATAGGAGAGCTCTTGGCCATTTCTTTAGAGATACTTCTGAGGGAATCATTCACATTGTCAGACCATGCCTCTAAGGCTTTTGAGAGAGCTGCTAAAGCCAGAATTTTGATCCTGCTGTCAAGTAGATTCTCTTCAGGCCTGAATCAATCCGTCTCTCTAGAGGATCTTTGAAAGAAACCGTATCTTCCAGGGGAAGAGTTGCGTATCTCACCAAAAGCATCAAAGCTGCATCAACCAATGGAGCAGAGTCAAGAAGTTTCACGTCTTCCTCTTTAAAAGGATATCATTTTGCGATTTTTGACTGCATAGAGCCTTTTTATTTATTTATTTATTTTTATTTTTTATCAGGTTTACCCCAGTCTTCTGAGATAATGGCACCTATTTCCGTGACAAATGGAAAATAATGTCGCTCCTTATTGAGCTGTTTAAAAAGTTTGGGAGGAGAGATAATTGGATCTTCCAAATTCAAAACTTCCTTGACTGCTTTCACTAAAGCAGGAACAAAAGGCATAATCAAAGCCTATCCCTGGATCATCCACTTCTGACCCACTCTCTGAGGGGGGAGCTGCGGGATGGCTGGTTTGGCGACTTTAAAAGTCTTATGCATTTGTCCCTGATCCAACAAGGGAATCATTGGGTCTGGAGGAGAATCATGCTGCACTCTGGCATCTCTCTCCTGTAGCGACTTGTCCATGACCCGCTTAACCAATGCTTCTAGGTGTTTGTCTGTACCTTCCCTTTCATTGGCTGCCTTTGAAAAACAACAGTCGCAAAGGGACTTGCTAGCAGGAACCTGAGCCTTGCACCCCAACAAAATCTCTCTAACCTCTTGCTGTGAGATGAGGGGGGGTGAGGAGTATCCCTACTGGGATGTCCGGATTTAGAAGAATTATGGTGTCTAGAAGATTAGTGCCGGTGGTGTGATTTAGAGGATAGAGAGAAAGAGAGAGACAAGCATAGTCATGACAATGCCCTATACTCCACTCTCTTCCCCCTCAACAGGAAAAGAAAAACATAGTTTTCCAATCTTACCTGCTGAGAGAGGGCTGGCCACTAGGGGCAATGAAGCATCCATAGTAGAACAGACACATTGCAGGTGGGAGAATCAAACATCAGATCTCAAACGACTAAAACACATGCTAAAACCAAACATTCTGAACGAGAACTAACCTGGGGTATTCTCTGTAAATGCACCAGGAAACCATCGTTTCGAACGATCAATCCTGAACTTCACAGATTTCCCCCGACTTTTTTTAAGAAGGACGGCGATACTCGCGCACATGCGCGAACCAAATCTCGCTTTCATTTCTGGGTCCGTCCGTTCGTAGAACGCAGACGGAAACCCGGAAGAGGGAGCAGCGGCTGGAACACATGGGAACCAGCCGCTCACTGGGCATGATGCAATCATGAAAAAACAGCACATGGAAAAACAGAGAAACAATACAACAAACATAACTACTGCCATGAAGCCGATACTGCTTACCACCACCTACGATCGATTCGGCCAGGGACACCGCATCCATACACACACCGGGCTTTCAGCAGATAATGACCATCTGCACATTGCTAGGTATTCAGGCCTGTGCGCGCTCGTCTCTCCAGTGGAAGACATAATCCAGCTTTCAGCGCTACTCTACAATACACTCCATACCCTGCTTAACAGTCAAGGCTTATCGGAGGGATGAGACACCATATCATCAGCCGATCTTGATCGTAGGAACAATCGTCTTCAGGTAGGAGAACCAAAAACACATGGTCCTACGAAGGAGGACAAAAAAGGAACAAGGCTGAGAGCCCACAGCTGAAATTTATAGGAAGGGATCCTATTGGGTAGTTATGGAGGCGGGGCCAACCCACACGTATGCTGCCATGGAGTAAGTCAGGAAAAGTGCCTAAACCTCAATCACTTGACCTGAAACTTTGCACAGCTTAATATCTCAACACTCCAAACCTATTCTATGCTTTTCGTGCGATTTGGTGTTCCACAAGGCAAACTAGGGACATTAAGCTTGTTTTTTTGAGAGCTTAACGTACAAAAAAGACCTTAAGTGTTAACCAATTTCCCCAAAACTTTACACTATAGAAGGCTCTATCTATGCCAACATATTCTGAAAATTTCAGCTCATTTGGTTAATCACACCAAAAGTTATTCACATTAAGCCAATTTTACATTTAATGTGAAATTGGCTTAATGCAGCTTAATGTAGCTTAATGAGCAAAAAAGTGCCTAAACCTCAATCAATTGCCCTAAAACTTTGCAAAGCTCAAGATCTCGACCTTCCAAACCTATCCTATAAGTTTTGTGCGATTCTGTGTTCCACAAGGCAAACTAGGGACATTGGGGGTAATCCACAAAGATCCGGCGTAACTTAATTTTTTCCATTTAAGTTACACTGCCTTAAAATTTCTACCTAAGTGCCCGATCCACAAAGCACTTACCTAGAAATTTTTGGCTGTGTACTGCGCATGCTCGTGACGTCATTTTCCCAACGTGCATAGCGCGAAATTACGTTACGCCGAGCTTTGTGGATTGCGACGGGTCAATAAAGTTGCGTTGAAAAAAAAAAAAGATACGGCGCGGAAAAAAAAATTCAAATAAAAAAAATCGCGAAGGGTCTGTTTTTACAAGGTGTAAACAGCTTACACTTTGTAAAAGCAGCCCTAATTTTGCGTTTGTAAACTAAAACTTACGGAGAAAAAACTAAGCTGAAAAGCTTCGTGGATCTCCGTAAGTGCTAGTTTGCATACCCGAGGCAGCATTTCGACACGAAATGACACGAAATGCCCCCAGCGGCGGATGCGGTACTGCATCCTAAGATCCGGCAGTGTAAGTCCCTTACACATGCCGGATCTTCTGACTAACTATGGAAAACTGATTCTGTGCAGTTACGCCGGCGTATCCCTTTTGTGGATCTGGCCCATTGAGCTTGTTTTTTGGGAGCTTAATGTGGCTTAACGTACGAAAAAGACCTTAAATGTTAACCAATTTCCCCAAAACTTCACACCATAGAATACTCCATGCCAACCTATTCTGAAAATGTCAGCTCATTTGGTTAATCACGCCAAAAGTTATTCACATTGGGCCAGATCCACAGCCGCCGAGCGCAACTTAACTTTTCAGAGTTAAGTTACACTGCCGCAAATCTCCCAAGTTAGGTGCCGATCCACAAAGCACTTAGCTGGAAATTTGCGGCGGTGTAACTTAACTCCGTCCGGCGCAAGGCGTTCCTAATACAAATGGGCGATTCCCATTTAAATTAGGCGCGCTCCCGCGCCAGACGTACTGCGCATGCTCCGTCGGGTAACTTACCCGACGTGCATTGCGCTAACTGACGTCGCTCCGACGTCATTTGCTTAGATGTTAACGTAAATGGCGTCCAGCGCCATTCACGAACGTCTTACGCAAACGACGTAGAGTTGAAAATTTCGACGCGGGAACGACGGCCATACTTAATAGGGCTTAGTCAAATAGGACTCAGCCCTACGTAAACGACGTAGATTTAGCGCGACGGGCCCGTCGGAACGTTCGTGGATCGCCGTAAGTGTTCATTTGCATATTCTAGGCCGGCCGCAATGGCCTCGCCACCTAGCGGCCGGCCTAGAATTGCATCCTTAAGATCCGACAGTGTAATTCAATTACACATGTCGGATCTTCTGCCTATCTATGGTAAACTGATTCTGTGGATCAGTTCCATAGATAGAAACAGGGATACGACGGCGTATCAGTAGATACGCCGGCGTATCCCTTTTGTGGATAACCCCCATAAAGCCAATTTTACATTTAATGTGAAATTGGCTTAATGTAGCTTAATGTAGCTTAATGAGCAAAAAAGTGCCTAAACCTCAATCAATTGCCCTGTACAGCCCAAGATCTCGACCTTCCAAACCTATCCTATAAGTTTTGTGCAATTTGGTGTTCCACAAGGCAAACTAGGGACATTAACCACTTCCATACCAGGCACTTACGGAGCTTCCCGCACAAGCCAATTTTCAGCTTTCAGCACTGTCGCACTTTGAATGGCAATTGCGCGGTCATGCTACACTGTACCCAAACAAAATTGGCGTTCTTTTTTCCCCACAAATAGAGCTTTCTTTTGGTGGTATTTGATCACCTCTGTGATTTTTTTTTTTTTGCGCAACAACTAAAAAAAGACTGAAAATTTGGAAAAAAAAATAAGTTTTTATTTTTTTCTGTTAATTTTTTTGTAAATACGTTTTCTCTTTCAATTACGGGCACTGATATGGCGGCACTAATGGGCACCGATGAGATGGCACTGATGGACATCGATGAGGTAGTACTGACGGGCACAGATGAGGTGGCACTGATTGGCGGCGCTGGTATGCGACACTGTTGGGCACTCATAGGCGGCACTGATGGGCACACATAGGCGGCACTGATGGGCACACATAGGCGGCACTGATGGGCACACATAGGCGGCACTGATGGGCACACATAGGCAGCACTGATGGGCACTCATGGGCGGCACTGGGCACTCATAGGCAGCACAAATGGGCACTCATGGGCGGCACTTATGGGTGGCACTGATGGATACTTATGGGTGGCACAGATGGGCACTGATAGGTGGGCACTGGGCATGGATGGGCACTGTGGGGTGGCACTGATGGACATTGTGGGGTGGCACTGATGGACACTGGGGTGGCACTGATGGACACTTTGGGGCAGCGCTGATTTTGTGGGCACTGATTGGCATCTTTTTTCTTTTTTTGAATGCTTTTTTTTTTTTTTTTTTGCAGGCTTTTCTTTTTTTTTTGCCCACCCTGGTGGTCCAGGGTGGGCATCCCTGGTGGTCCAGTGTGGTGACTTGAGGGGGGGCTGCGCTGATAAACAATCAGCGCGAACCCCCCCTGTCAGGAGAGCCACCGATCGGCTCTCCTCTACTCGCGTCTGTCAGACGCAAGTGAGGAAGAGCCATCAACGGCTCTTCCTGTTTACATCGTGATCAGCCGTGATTGGACACGGCTGATCACGTGGTAAAGAGTCTCCGCCGGAGGCTCTTTACCGAGATCGGAGATGCAGGGTGTCAGACTGACACCCCGCATCACCGATCGCCGCGATGCGCATGAAATCCTGCAGGACGTTCTGGAACGTCCTGTCAGGATTTCATAACCACTTCCCGGACGTAAATCGGCTATAGGCCGGGCAGGAAGTGGTTAAGCTTGTTTTTTGGGGAGCTTAATGTGGCTTAACGTACAAAAAAGAACTTAAATGTTAACCAATTTCCCCCAAACTTCACACCATGCCAATATATTCTGAAAAGTTCAGCTCATTTGGTTAATCACACCAAAAGTTATTCACATTAAGCTATATTTTACAATGCTAAAACATTTAATGTGAAATCGGCTTAATATAGCTTAACAAGCAATAAAGTGCCTAAACCTCAATCAATAGCCCTGAAACTTTGCACAACTAAAGATCTCAACATCCTAAACCTATCCAATGTGTTTCGTGCGATTTGGTGTTCCACAAGGCAAACTAGGGACATTAAGCTTGTTTTTTGGGGAGCTTAACGTACAGAAAAGACCTTAAATGTTAACTAATTTCCCCCAAACTTCACCCTATAGAAGGCTCTATCCATGCCAACATATTCAGAAAATGTCAGCTCATTTGGTTAATCACACCAAAAGTTATTCACATTAAGCTATATTTTACAATGCTAAAACACTTAATGTGAAAATGGCTTAAAGCAGGGGTTCACCCAAAAATAAATTTTTAACATTACATTCAGCCGAGTTGTCCTAATGACAATCGGCTGTTTTTTTTTTTTTTTTTTCGTACATACCGACTTTCACTGTCGCTTCCGGGTATGTCTTCTTCGGGACTGGGCGTTCCTATCTGATTGACAGGCTTCCGACAGTCGCATACAGCGCGTCAGGAGTTGACGAAAGAAGCCGAACGTCGGTGCGGCTCTATACGGCGCCTGCGCACCGACGTTCGGCTTGCTTTCGGCAACTCGTGACGCTCAGTATGCGACGGTCGGAAGACTGTCAATCAGATAGGAACGCCAAGTCCCGCAGAAGACATACCCGGAAGCGGCGGGGAAAGTCGGTATGTACAGGAAAAAAAAAAAAAAAAAACAGCCGATTGTCATTAGGACAACTCGGCTGAATGTAATGTTAAAAAAAGGAAAATTTATATGAAATACTTACCGTAATTTTCCTTTCCTGATGGACTCCGTGGCAGCCTACGTGTGGGTTAATCCCGCCTCTCATACCTCATAGGACCCTACACCCTGCTTCCGGCCATAGACAGTGTTCCGTAATATAGCCTACTTCAGCAAAGGGAGGGAACTCCTGCTGCCATGGAGTCCATCAGGAAAGGAAAATTACGGTAAGTATTTCAAATAAATTTTCCTTTTTCCTGACAGACTCCATGGCAGCCTACGTGTGGGAAATGACTAGCCATACACACCCGGGTGAGCAATTGCTGGTTAAAGAAAAAAAATGTAATTGACATTGTCAACAGATAGTACATTTAACCACTTACCCCCCGGACCATATTGCTGCCCAAAGACCAGAGTACTTTTTGCGATTCGGGACTGCGTCGCTTTAACAGACAATTGCGCGGTCGTGCGACGTGGCTCCCAAACAAAATTGGCGTCCTTTTTTTCCCACAAATAGAGCTTTCTTTTGGTGGTATTTGATCACCTCTGTGTTTTTTATTTTTTGCGCTATAAACAAAAATAGAGCGACAATTTTGAAAAAAATGAATATTTTTTACTTTTTGCTGTAATAAATATCCCCCAAAAATATATAAAAAAAGATTTTTTTTCCTCAGTTTAGGCCGATACGTATTCTTCTACATATTTTTCGTTAAAAAAATCGCAATAAGCGTTTATTGATTGGTTTGCGCAAAAGTTATAGCGTTTACAAAATAGGGGGTATTTTTATGGCATTTTTATTAATATTTTTTTTACTAGTAATGGCGGCGATCAGCGATTTTTTTTTCGGTATTGCGACATTATGGCGGACACTTCGGACATTTTTGACACATTTTTGCGACCATTGGCATTTTTATAGCGATCAGTGCTATAAAAATGCATTAGATTACTATAAAAATGCCACTGGCAGTGAAGGGGTTAACACTAGGGGGCGGGGAAGGGGTTAAGTATGCCTGGGTGTGTTCTTACTGTGGGGGGGGGGGTGGCCTCACTAGGGGAAACACTGATTTTCTGTTCATACATTGTATGAACAGAAAATCAGCATTTCCCCTGCTGACAGGAACGAGAGCTGTGTGTTTACACACACAGCTCCCGTTCCCCGCTCTGTACCGAGCGATCGCGTGTGCCCGGCGGCGATCGCGCCCGCCGGGCACACGCACGGAAGTCGGGGGCGAGCGGGGGGCGCGCGCGCGCGCCTCCGGCGGCACGCGTGCGCCCCTAGTGGCGGCTAAGAGGTAGGACGTCCATTTACGTGGTCTCGCCTAGGAGAGCCACCTTGTGGACGTATAATGACGGTGCGGCGACGGCAAGTGGTTAAACCAAAATTAACCGATGATAATGAAGCCGGTTCCACGCAATAGTGCGTCATAAACGTGTTTAAGGACGACCATGAGGCCGCTTTGCAAATCACTTCAGGGGAAACATGTCGGGCAGCCGCCCATGATGTAGAGATGCTCCGAGTGGAATGAGCGGTTACCGCTTCAGGAGGAGCCAACCCTTTTGCCTTATAAGCCCTTTGGATAGCTTGGACGATCCATGCTGCAATGGTTCTGGAGGAAGCACGCATGCCTTTGTTTTTCCCGTTGAACGAAACAAACAAATGGTCAGATTGACGGAAGTACGCTGTGGCCTCCAGATATTGTTTTAGGACTTCGCCGACATCCAGAGGATGAACAATAGAATCCTCAGAAGATTGAAAAGTGGGAAGGACGATTTCCTGGTTTTCATGAAAGATTGACGTAACCTTAAGCTTGGAACCCAGCATCGGGATCAACACAACACGGTCCGGAAAGAAAGTGAGGAACGGTTCTTTGGAGCCTAGAGAACCGATTTCAGAGACCCTTTTGGCGGATGTTATGGCCACAAGAAAGACAACCTTGAGGGAAAGATCTTTGATAGATAGATGATCCGAATGTCGATTTTCTGAAAAAAAGTCCAAGACTAATGGGAGATCCCACTTAGAAAATCTCGGTTTTCTTAAAGGTCTTATGCCGCGTACAGACGGTCATTTTCTGCGATGGAAAAAAAACGACGTTTTCTGTGCTGAAAAAAAACGACGTTTTTGAAACGTCATTTTCAAAAACGACGTAGCATACACACCATCGCTTTTTCAAAAAGCTCTAGCAAAGCGCGGTTACGTAAAGCACATACGACGGCACTATAAAGGGTCGTTTCCATGCGGAAGACGGCCTCTTTTGCTGATATCGTGTTGCTGCGTGTTAGTAAAAGTTTGGTGAGAGACTATTCGCGCTTTTCAGTGTTTGTGCTTAAAATTTTGTTTTCTGTCATACAGTTTGTGTATTTGTCGTCGGATCTGTGATGCAGTGCTTGTATTGAGGACGTATTTGTTTTGGCAGTGCGTTCTTGTGTGCACGGTGCTGTTTTACAGGTCGTTCTTCAGAGGCCATTCTGTACTTCAGGGCGTAATTTTTAGTCCGATCTGATTTGACAACCGTTTTCTAGCCATGTTGCGGGTACGTTCTCATCGCCGAGATCATGCTGTGCTTGTTGTTAGGATGTGTGCTGCATCCCGGCAACGGTCCATGAACAGGGAGAGGAGGAGGTTGTGGACCAAGAACTGGTTGCTATGCAGGGACCAGTTCTCTCATATGCCTCTGCTGCGGGAGATCCGAGAAAATAACCCTGATGATTTCAGGAATTTTCTTAGGATGTCTGACCCCGTATTTCAGCAGCTGTTGGCTTTGGTGTCGCCTTATATAACCAGGCAGGACACCGTTATGCGGGAAGCCATCACTGCTGAGCAGCGGCTAGTTGCTACGTTGCGCTACCTTGCAACAGGGAGAAGTCTGCAGGACTTGAAGTTCTCGACAGGCATCTCCCCCCAGGCTCTAGGCCTCATAATCCCGGAGACCTGTTATGCCATCATTCAGGTTCTGCAGGAGGACTATGTTAAGGTAAGTGGTGTCCTTTCAATGCCCAAACTACGTATATATTGTCTGGTTAATTTTTTTTCCTTAAACACTCCCTAATTAACCTGTTTGTAATATGCTGAGAATGTTCCCTTTGTCTCCATGTATGCTGTTTTTCAAAAAAAAAATTGCCCTACATGCATCTTTTATTTAGCCAACCTGTCCAGCATTCTATTTTGTGGCCAAACCCACCTAGCCTTATCCCTATATCCCCCTTTATTTGTGGCCTCCAATGTTGTGCTGCATTTTGTGTGTCTCTATATCCCCCTTTATTTGTGGCCTCCAATGTAGTGCTGCATTTGGTGTGTCCCTATATCCCCCATTATTTGTGGCCTCCAATGTAGTGCTGCATTTTGTGTGTCCCCCAATGTAGTGCTGCATTTTGTGTGTCCCTATATCCCCCCTTATTTGTGGCCTCCAATGTAGTGCTGCATTTTGTGTGTCCCTATATCCCCCTTAATTTGTGGCCTCCATTGTAGTCCAACCCCCCCCCCCCCCCACATTTTTTTTTAAATTTTTGGGGGTTGTTTTTCAGGTCACAAACTCATCTCGGGCCCCCCCTCCCCCTAATGTTTTTTTTTTGCACATCAGAGGGGGTGATTAATCTGCTTAGTGATCCCATATTATTTAGGTATATTAAATTAACATTTTTTATTTTTAGTTTTTTTTGGGATCCCTTGAATGTTTTGAGATATTCTGTTCACAATGTTTGTTTGAATGTATTTTTTGTTCTTTTTCTATACAGTTCCCCACCACGCCACAGGAATGGCAGACTGTGGCAGCGGACTTCTCCCAGCGTTGGAACTTTCCGAACTGCGGAGGAGCCATTGATGGCAAGCACGTCCGCATCGTGCCCCCACCCCATTCTGGATCCCATTATTTCAACTACAAGGGGTTCCACAGCGTTGTGCTGATGGCGGTGGTGTCTGCCAACAATGAGTTCTTGTACCTGGATGTTGGGAAAAATGGCCGGATGTCGGACGGCGGTGTCTTTGCGGAGACGGAGTTTGCCCAACGGCTTCAGTCGGAGGACCTTGGCTTGCCACCTGCGGAGGAGAACGAAGAGGGTCTGCCCTTCGTGTTTTTAGCAGATGAGGCTTTTGGATTGGGTCCCCACCTAATGAGGCCATTTCCCCAACGCACCCTCACCCCTGAGAGGAGGGTTTTTAATTATCGGCTGGCCAGGGCAAGACGTGTGGTAGAGAATGCCTTTGGAATCCTGGCCAGCCGATTCCGATTGTTTTTAACTGCAATCAACCTTGCGGAATACCAGTGGAATCACGTAATATTATGCTGTTGCATTCTACATAATTATTTGAAAAGACATTCACCAACCTACCTAACGGTATTGCCTGATGAGGCAGATGTTGTGGCTCCGGAGGTAGTCCGTGAGGCTAGCCATACAGGCTTGGCCCCCCAAACCGCACGTGCAGTGCGTCAATCCTATGTGGATTTTTTTATGGGGAGGGGGGCCATTGCAATGCCAGATCTTGGCTAAAAAATAAAATCTGTTCTTTTTTTTCTATTTTTTATTGAAGTTTGGGTATTGTAGCTTTTTCCTAGGTTCTCATAGAGCCATGTGTTTGGGATGTACTAAATACCCATCATTGTCAATCTTACCAAACAAAATATACCTGAGTTATTTAATGAGTCAGCATTGATACAAAGAACTAGCCACACATTTTTGATCGTACATATATGTTTATTGTTTAACTGAGCAAAAATCTGTTGTTTTTTTTTTTTTTTCATTATCCAAAAATAGAATCAAGGTTTATTTTTTTATTTTTTTTCATTATCCAAAAATAGAATCAAGGTTTATTTATTTATTTATTTTTTCATTATCCAAAAATCGAATCAAGTTTTTTTTATATTTTTTTTTCATTATCCAAAAATAGAATCAAGGTTTATTTTTTATTTTTTTTCATTATCCAAAAATAGAATCAAGGTTTTTTTTTTTTCATTATCCAAAAATAGAATCAAGGTTTTTTTTTTTTGTCTTTTTTTACATTATCTTAAAATATAATCAAGGTTTTTTTTTTTTTGTCTTTTTTTACATTATCTTAAAATATAATCAAGGTTTTTTTTTTGTCTTTTTTTACATTATCTTAAAATATAATCAAGGTTTTTTTTTGTTTTTGTTTTTTTACATTATCTTAAAATATAATCAAGGTTTTTTATTTTTTTTGTCTTTTTTTACATTATCTTAAAATATAATCAAGGTTTTATCTTTTTTTGGTATTTTAAATTTTTTGATATCTAAAATCACGGTTTTTAAACCCCCCCAAAAAAATTGGGCCCACAACAAATTAAACCCTCCCTAATACATGGATTACATTTTTCAGCTGGCGTTCCAGCGTTTTGGCTTTGTGCCAAATTTCTCGGGATGCAAGACGGATGTCTTCGACTTGTGCCCTGCACGACAAGACCTCTGCGATCAGGAGCTGGGCACTATAGGTGTCAAGTCCCTCACCAGCACGACTTGTTCCTGAAATGCGAGACCAAAACATGTATTAAAATTATGTAGGCCTACATCTACATTACCTGAAGCTGTGGTATATGATACTTTACCGGATGTTGTGGCAGGTTCCCCTTCGTCTACATACCTCGGGGGTGTGGCTTGGTTTTGTTGGGCCTCCTGCCTTGCTGCTTCATTGTGCCCTACGAGATTGAAAAAAAGTTAAACATGAGCTTTAAACATTATAGAGGCCTGAAAGTAAAATAAACTATGTTTTTTAAATAAAAAGATGGGGCTATTGTTGTTTTTAAAAACCCTTCTAAAACCAGAGATCAGTATTTTAGCCATTCCCAATGCACTTTAAAATCTCGGTAGATTTGGTGTCGTTTTCTACATGGAAGCTAACCACGTATCCACTGGATCAGCTCACCTCTGTGTGACTCCCGACATAGGTTGTTATTGTGACAAAGAATTGTGCTACTGAGTCCACATGTGTAACCAACTGCTGAGCAGACGCTCCTTTTTCTGTATATTAAGGTATTATTTATTCTTAAAATCTAGTTAGAAACACATCTACATCAATTCCACAATTGATGTCACCTCAACCCAAAAAGATGTCACAACTTTCATGTTTGTCGGTCGAATAATTGGTCCGAGGATTCGTTGTTCGTTCGATCAAAAATAACGATCTTTTTGTCTGATAGTGTTTCAACTCCCCTTTGCCCAATGCGAACTAGGCATGATGCCGTTTCTCACAAAGATCGTCTTTTCTTATTTAAAGTCAGCGAATGAACGACGACTCCAACGACAAAATCTTGTGCCCACAATCATAATAACAATTCTGGTCAACCTGAAAGAAAAACCACATGGCACAAAGAACACACCCAAATAATTAATACACATGAAAATTACTTACTTCTTTTAATCACTCTTTTGATTTTAGCAAGTTGCTGGGGTTCTCTTTTCTTCAGGTCTGACCATCTTTTACGCAGTTGCTCTCTGCTCCTGCGTTTGCCAAACTTTTGATGGAGCCTCCTAATCACCTTCTCCATGATTGCGGCCTTCACTTTATTAGGATGCCTGTGCGGGCCATGGTTGGCATCGTAGTCCTCCCTCCTAAAGATGCTGACCATCTCCACCATTTCCTGGAATGACATGTTGGAGGCTCTGCACCTCCGCCTGGTTCTTCTGGCTGGTTGGGCCTGGCCTGCCTCCTGGCTTGAGCTAGAAGCCACATTGTCCTCCATTTCATACATCATCATTCTTCCTCTCAAAATTACAGAGAAGGGGCGGGGAAAGGACGATTCCGAACGTCAGGGGCGGGGTGTCGTGCGGAGCGTCACGCGTGCGTAGTGTAAAAAGGGATCCGACGTGTTTGAAAGCGGCGTTCAGAGTCTGTGGAAGAAGGCGGAAGTCACGATCGTTTCAAACGACGGTACGTAACTGTATTTTGGACTTTATTATAGTGAACAGGGAATGCGTTTGTGGGATAGATATGGTGAGAAAGCTTATTAGTAGTAGTGGCTTGACTGACATTAGGTTTTTGATTATATGTTTGATTTGCAGAAATAATGGATCCCTTCAAGGATGTGAACTTCATGAATGAATTCATCCAAAAACGGAAAGAACATCCTGTTCTGTGGCAAACAAAAAAACAAATTAATAAAAACAAAGATGCCAGGAAAAAAGAAAAGGAGAGCATGCTGGAATTTGTTAAAACAAGGGTCCCCCACGCCACAACAGACACAGTGAAGACAAAAATAAATTCCATCAGGGGCACCTACAGGGCCCAACGGGTCCAAGTCCTGGCCTCAATGAGGTCTGGGGCTGCAGCTGAGTCCATATATAAGCCTACCCTGCGGTACTACAATCAGCTGCAGTTCCTGGACGACCACATTGAGACCAGGGCATCCCTGTCTACCCTTCCCCCAAGAGGTAGCTCCCAGCTTCCTAGCAGCCAATCCTCCAGTCTTCCCTGCAGACAAGAGCAGGCAAGCTCGGAGGAAGAGCAAGAGTTCCTGGAGGACCCCGATTGTGACCCATGGAGCCAGGTATGTCATTTTTAATTGATTTTGGGATATTCCAAGTATAATAATGATGTCAAATTGATGTTACTAGTGTTATAAATTCAAAGGGAATGTCCAAAAAATGTTAATCATATCAATAGACAGTAGTGGCAAAACAGGATGGGGACAATATAGAAAAATGAAGGGGTTGGAATGATTGTGTGTCATTTTCTGGTAGGCCATTAGGGGGGAGAAACGCAATACACCTGCAAGAGGTCCCAGATGTCAAACACCCTTTTTGTCCCAAATCAATTTGACACAAAATAGACTAGTTTGCTTTTTTGTGTAAAGGCCCCCTAATTCCATAATTCAGCCTGCAACAACCCCCACAACTCCAGGGGGACCATGTCTGAAGCTGTGTAAGGGGCCACATAATTATGGATGGCGACCCTGTGTGTAATATATATTGACATTCAATTTTCATCTCTCATGATTGTAAAAATGTGTGTGATTAATGAAAACAAGAAATAAACTATGTCCCTTTTTTTGATACACAGGCAGAGCAAAGCCAGGAGGAGGCAGGCCCCACAGGGAGCTAGGGGGAGCCAGGGCCAACTGCAAGGCAGGAGGTGGCAGAACCCACTGGGAGCCAGGAGGTGGCAGGCCCCAGTGGGACCCAGAAGGCACGCCGGCGGGATACCATCTCCCGGATCCCTCCACTCCGCACTCCCGCGAAAAGGGCCAGGAGGCTTCGCCAAATGGAGGAGGAGACCCAGGCCCTTCTTCGCGAAGCTACTGCGGCCATCCGAGAGCCACCCAGTGAAGTAGAGGGGTTCGCAGCGCTCATTGCAGCCAAGCTCCTAAATCTGGAGCAGAGCCAGCGTGTGCGCTGCGAACTCCTCATCTTCAAAGCCATAAGCATGGCATCCCTGGGGCAGCTCGATAACGACATTGTGCGGATTGCTCCTCCTGTCCTTGCCACTCCTCCTGCTCCTGCTCCTTCTCTTTCTCCTCCTCTTCCTGAGGCTGCTCTGGCTCCTGGCACTACATCTGCTCCAGGAACCCAGCCACCAAGGACTCGGGCTACAGGAAAGGGTGCAGGGAAGACTGCAGGGAAGACTGCAGGGAAGGCTGCTGGGAAGAAAAAGCCAAAAAAATTAGACGGTGCCCTTGATGGAATTTTTATTTGCCTCACAGCCTGGATTGGTGGCTTGGGGGACCCTTGTTTTAATAATTTCAAGCACGCTCTCAAGTGCTGCCTTCCTTGGCATCTTTGTTTTTATTAAGTTGGGTTTTTTGTTTGCCACCATTTTATTATTTCCTATTTTGGCAGAATAAAAGCATTTTTGATTTATCATACAAATTTGACCATGTGTATTTTTGATGAATTTGAGAGATCATTAGTGAGTGGGCAGACCCATTTCCCAAAACTTTTTGTAAACATTAACAAGGTAAAAAAACATCCTTGTGGGTAACTTCCAAAAAAAAATTATGTTGTTGCTGGCTTCACACACTCCAAAATCAAGCCAAAATATAGATTTCTGCAAAAGGTTGGGACAAAAAAAAAACACAAAAAAAAGGGTTGCCAATATATATATTTATAATTTTGTAGATGGAAGATACACCTAAAAAACACAACACAAAACAAAACATTATATAACAAGAAATAATCAAGTTAAAAGCTTGTCATAACTATGCAACAAGATCAGCCGCAACAAACGACCATTTTCGTGTAGCATTTAAAAGCAGGTAAGCGCATTCTTTTCTTCTATATAAGTTGAAAACGACCTAACGAATGTGCTTAATCCATTCTGAACAGTAGTTTTACCAGAACGAGCGCTGCCATCTCTTAACTTGCTTCTGAGCATGCGCGGGCTTAAAACGACGTTTTAGCCTACACACGGTCAATGTTTATGACACAAAAAACGACGTTTGGGAAAAATGACACAAAAATTTAAGCATGCTTCAATTTTTTTTGGTCGTTTTTCAGAAGACATAAAACGACGTTTTCTCCCACACACAGTCAATTAAATTGACGTTTTTAAAAACGTCGTTTTTTTTACATCGCATAAAGTGATGGTGTGTACGCGGCATTAACCTCATAGCTCCTTTAAAGAACTGACGGACAAGGGTATGTCTAGCCAATGAAATTCCTGTGAAGGCAGAGATTGCTGAAACTTGAACCCTCAAGGGGCTGACTGATAAATGTAGATCAAGCCCAGTTTGGAGGAAACCCAAAACGTCTTGCACTCTGGGAACTTTAGCTGAACTGTTCATGGAGGAGGTGTAGTCCGAGAACTTAGACCATATCCTCTGATAGACCTTGTTGGTGCTCGCTCTCCTGGCGTTTAGTAATGTAGAAATTGCTTGGCTTGGGCAACCTAGTGCTTCCAGCCTTTCCCACTCAAAAACCAGGCCATCAGGTGTAGATGTGATGGACAAGGGTGAGGGGTCGACCCCTGCAGCAAGAGATCTGGTCTGGTTGGGAGCTGAACTGGATCCCGGAAGCTCAACTGGAATAGCAGTGGAAACCATGGTCTGTTGGGCCAGTAAAGAATTATTGCAACCATCTCGACCTCCTCCCACCTGAGTCTCAACAGGAATCGGAGAATGACTGGAACTGGGGGAAAAGCATAGGCTCTGTGGAACATCCACTGATCTGTCAGAGCATCCACCCCGAACGCTTGGGGACAGCAATTTCTCGTGTAAAATTTCTCCAGTTTGTAGTTGCACGGGGATGCAAACAGGTCTACTTCCGGAACGAATCCTAGTGACAGGATCCAGCTGAAAACGTTGCTGTGGAGAGACCACTCGTTGTTGTCGAGTGACGTTCTTGAGAGGAAATCTGCTTGTAGATTCTGAGTTCCGGGGAGATAAACCGCTGTTAGATCTGTCAGATGTGTCTGAGCCCATGACATAATCGGATCCACCTCCTTCAAAAGGGACAGACTGCGAGTGCCTCCTTGTCTCTTTATGTACGACACAGCTGTCGTATTGTCCATCCTTAGAAGAACTGACGACCCCTTTACCAGATGGATGAAGGCTTGAAGGGCACAAAAGGCTGCACGGAGTTCCAGGATATTGGATACCACCTTCCGAGATGAAAAGTCCCACTTCCCTTGAGCTACTTCTTTCAGGCAAAGGGCACCCCAGCCGCTGCTGCTGGCGTCGGATGTAACTGTGATCCAGGAGACAGGGGCTATTGAGAGACAATTGAGGAGATTTTTCCGCAGAAGCCACCAGAGAAGGCTTTCTCGCATCGACCGGGTTATCCGTATTAAATGGTCCCGGGATCTCGGATCCCATTGTTGGAGAAAACCCTTCTGGAAAGGACGCATTCTCTATTGTGCCCACCTCACCATGGGGGTCGTGGACACCATGGTGCCTATAATTTTGAGACAAAGTGAAGCTTTGAGGAAAGGGGACTCCAATGCTAGACGAACTCTTTCTCGGACGACTGGGATTTTTTCCAAGGGTAGGGAAATGGTACTCTGAACCGTATTGAACTGGGCACCGAGGAAGACTAGAGACTGTGTGGGTTCTAGATGACTCTTCTCCCTGTTCAAAAGCCAACCGAACTTGGTTAGAGTGAGAATAACTTGGGCCCGATGTAGCAATAGTTGTTCCCTGTTCTGCGAAAGTAACAGCAGGTCGTCCAGATGGTGGTGTAGACGAATGCCTTTCATTCTGATCAAGGCCACGACAGCCAGTAAGAGCTTTGAAAACACTTGAGGCGATGTTGTAAGCCCGAACGGGAGACAAGTGAACTGGAGGTGAGTACTGCCTACTGCAAACCGAAGCTATTTCTGAAATTCTACCGCTATCGGCACGTGAAAGTAGGCATCTTTCAAGTCGATTGACACAAGTCAGTCGCCCGGTAGAATGGTCTGACGAATTGTGAGCAGTGACTTAATTTTGATAAAGGTGTTTAGATGCGTCAGGTTAAAAGAAAGAAAATTAGGCAGGCGCAGAAACAAGGGTAATTAGAAGAAATATGGAGTTTAGAACAGCTACATAAAAGATCACAGGGAGAAGAGGTGTATAAATCACTAAGCAGGAAGCGAGAGGACCTATGTAACCTGTTAGAATTGGAAACAAAATGGGTATTTAATAAAATGAATAACAATTTCTATGCTCTGGGGAATAAACCAGGGAGATTTGTGGCAAGGACTATTAAACCACGAAATTCAAAAAATTTTATATTAAAAATAAAAGATAAAAAGGGAGAACTGAGACACTCTACGAAGGAAATAATAAGAATATTTCAGGAGTATTATCAAAATTTATATAAGGTTAACCAAGAACATGGCATAATAGAAACCCAGAATAAGAAAATGAAGATTAAACAATATCTAGAAAAGGCGAAGATCCCGTGTCTATCAGAGGAAGTGATTAGCAGTTTAGAGGGGAAAATCACAAAAGATGAAATAAGTCAAACAATAAAGAACATTAAGATGGGAAAAAGTCCTGGCCCAGACGGGTATACATCAGCCTACTTCAAAAGATTTGGAGAGACTCTAGGGCCCTTCTTCCAGAAGTATGTGAATTCCATAGGGGGAGGTATGAGAATACGGGAGGAGGCCCTAGGGGCCCACATAACCCTGATTGGAAAGGAAGATAAGGATCCCTCACTATGTGCAAGTTATAGGCCTATATCCCTGATCAATGTGGATATAAAAATGTACTCAAAAATCCTGGCTGAGAGAATAAGACCACTCTTGCCCGAATTGATAGAGAATGATCAGGCGGGTTTTGTACCGGGGAGGGAACCGAGGGACAACATCCTGAGAGCCCTGTTCTTGATACAAAAGGCCAAAAAAAAGTAAGAAATCAACACTGTTTCTGTCATTGGATGCCGAAAAGGCATTTGACAGGGTGGACTGGGAATTCTTGCTAGCCACCCTGTCACATGTCGGATTAGGCCCAAATATGCTGAGGTGGATAGGGGCATTATATTCCAGCCCCTCGGCCCAGGTAAGGGTAAATGGCTCCCTGTCAGAAAGATTCCTACTGTACAATGGAATCCGGCAGGGATGCCCGCTTTCCCCCTCTTATTTGTTCTGACATTGGAGCCGCTAATGGAGACAATAAGAAGGAATCAGGAAATAGAGGGGATAGTAGTGGGTGGGAAGGAGCATAAGATCTCTGCGTTCGCGGATGACATGCTGTTGTATGTATCTAATCCGAGGGAAACACTTCCAAAGATAATGGTTGAATATGAGAGGTATGGAGAGATCTCAAATCTAAAAATCAACCAAGAAAAAACTGAGATTTTGAGTATCTCGGTGGGCCATGGTGAACGCAGAGATCTTGAAGCTCTTTATCCTTTTAAGTGGAAGCAGAGGAGAATGAGATACCTGGGGGTATCCCTATCTACTACTGAGAGGTACATATATGAAGATAATTACATACCCCTATTAAATAAATTAAGATCAGAGTTAAAAGGGTATAGCATAAGTAGAGTGTCATGGTTAGGAAGAGTAAACACAATAAAAATGATGATATTACCTAAAGCTCTATATATTTTCCAAACCCTTCCGATAGGAATCCCAGAAGCTTTTTTTGGAATTTTGGGAAGGATAATTGGGGGATTCATATGGAAGGGTAGGAAATCCCGTATAGCAGTAGAAACCTTGAACTGACCCAGACAGGAAGGAGGACTCCTACTGCCCAATTTTAAACGGTACTATGAGGCCTCGGTACTGAGGAGGATGACGGACTGGTTTCTGAGTGAGGGAAGGGAGAAAAAGAAATGGGTAGAAGTAGAAGAAAGTCTTAGTGCTAATGAACTAGGAGGAAGAATATGGGTACCGAAACAGTATAGAGGACTGCCCCAGGATTCCCCAATGATCACAAAAGAAACATATAAAATCTATGATAGAATATGTAAAAGGGAAGAATGGCCATACAATAGCCCACTGATGCCTCTTACGGGTACAGACTACTTTGAGCCGGGCAAAGAAGGAGGCATATACCTGAGGTGGGGAACTTTGGGAACATTAAAATTAATGGACGTGATGAATGGGGAAGGTCTATGCTCCCTTCTGGAATTGCGAGAAAGATTTGGAGTATTCCCAGGGGACACTTGGAGATATGGGCAAATTAAACATTTTATGAACACTCTGCCGAAACCATTACGAGCCCCAAATAACTTAAATCAATGGGAAAAATGCACTCTCCGGGGAGGAAGGGGAAAGCAGGGACTTTCTAATATATATAAGATCCTGACACCTAATGATAAATTGGAGGCATTTAAAATGGATGAAAAATGGGAAGCAGAATTGAACCAAAACAATTAGTATATAAAAAAAAAGGAAGATACTCGAAAATGTCTACTCTACGTCAATGGACGCTAAGGTTAAGGAAATGAATTATAAACTTCTCTGCAAATGGTATTATGTTCCAATGAAAATGCATAAGATAGATAGAGGGATATCACCCCTATGCTGGAGATAGTGTGGGATGGAAGGATCCCACGCCCATATATGGTGACAACGCCCCCTGATCCAGGAATTTTGGAAGGAGGTATTGGCACATATAAAGGAGATCAGTGGATTTGAGGTGAAACAGGATCCTTGGGAATGCCTATTCCATAACTCGGAAATGTCTAGGAAAAAATATAGAGGGTCTATGGTCCCACATCTATTAAACAGAGCTAAGATACTTATCCCCAGGAATTGGAAGAAAAAAGAGGCACCCACTATAGAGGAATGGTTCCGGGAAATAGACAGAATCAGAAGGATGGAGGAACTGTGGGCTTTCCACGGTAATTCCAGGAGGGGACAGGAGGAGGTATGGGAGGGGTGGAGGAGGTTCAGGGAGGGGGGGAGTGGGAGGGGAGAAGGGGTGGGTATTGACGTGGGAGAGGTCCCCTAATTGCCCTCCCCGTCCCCCATTCACCTTAAGGGAGGGGGAAGGGGAAAATTGTTTTTTCGGTTTTTTTTCACTAAGGGATGAGGTAGAAAGGAGGTGTACTTTCTTAGACTCAAGAGTATTAAGTATTAATATTTGTGTTTTTTTTTGTTTTTTTTGTTTTTATATATCCATCACTAAGGGTGGGGGTAGGGAGGAGGGTACTTTTATTAGATTCATGAGGATTATGCACCTATAAATAGAAAGGGAAGGTATGAATACTTCCCTTGAGGACAGATGTAAGGGGCAGGCGATGCCCCCCTAGAGTTGGGAAGGTTTAGCACAATATATATATATATATATATATATATATATAAAAAGGGAAAAAGAAAAGGAATTTTTTTTTTCCTCCCCTCCCCCTTATGATCTCTCCTCTAATTAGAGAGAGGGGAGGGGGGGACTTCTTAGGTAGGTGGCCATCACATAGAAATATAAATATAACTTAAAAAATGTAGCTCACCTGGGTACCCTCGATAAGGGGGATGAGTTAATCACAGCTAGAAAGGGGAATTTTTTTTTTCTCTTCCCCCATCCCCTTCCCCCTGTGTCCTCCATGCCTCTACACATCATATTAGTACCTGTATCAGGAACCATTCCGTGTCGATCTATATATATACTGGAGAGGCTTTCTCCCTCTTTTTAAGTGAACTGGGGAGAATGACATGTAAGGGCCACCATAGAATAACCTAAATAAGGGATTATAGTGAGACCATGTATGTGTTGTTATATGTACAGTATGTCAAAATATAAATGTAATAATGTGAATGTCAAGTATCTGTCAAAAATATTTAATAAACATTTTTTATTGAAAAAAGATGCGTCAGGTCTATCACTGGTCTCCAGGAGCCGGACTTCTTCAAAACCATGAACAGAGGTGAGTACATTCCCTGAAATCTTTCTTCTGCTGGCACCTGTATAGCGGCACCCTGGGACAAGAGAGTGTTTGTGTATGTTAGAAGAATATTTCTCTTTTCTTCTGAATGAGGCAGAGTTGTGGAGACAAACTGAAGTATAGGAGGGCTGACAAAGGTCCAGGAGTGACCTAGGGATACTGTTTTGACCGTCCAAAAATCTTTTATTGAGGCTGCCCAGACGTGCCGGAATTGCAGAAGCCGAGTTCCAACCTGCTCCGTATAAGCGGACCCCATATCAAAAGGACTTTAGGGTGTCGCGACTACCTGAAGCTGCCAGTTTTGTGGGTTTTTGACCAGAAAGCTGGTTTCTTCTCCAATTTTTCCTGAACTCCCTACCAGGTTTGTATCGACGGGCCTCTCTAGCACGATCTTGATATTGCCTAGGAAAACATTTTCTTTGGTTGAAGGGACGACGATTCTGGGGAAGGAACCCGACTTACCCCCTGTGGCACGGGAGATAGTGATGTGAAGTTTATTCCAGAACAGGGAGGACCCCTGAATGGGAATCCGACACCATGCCTGTTTAGAGGCTGGATCGGCTACCCAAGGACGGAGCCATAGGGCGCGTTTGGCTGTAACAGACGAGAGCATGACCCGTGCCACTAAGCGGATAATATCAAGGGAAGCTTCACCCAGGAAGGCAGCAGCCATTCTTAGTTCATGAACTGGTAGGTCTCTGACCAGAAGACCAGACATATTTGACAATCCACTTCATCTGTTCAAGCCTCCATTGCCTTGGAGAGGGCTGCGAGAGCCAGCGCTGGCTTACATGCCATACCTGCTGTAATATATATGCGTTTTAGATCTGTATCAATCTTTCTATCCAACGCATCTTTAAAGGAAACTGTGTCTTCCAAAGGAAGAGTGACATGCTTAACCAGTCTCATTAAAGCGGCGTCCACCAAAGGAGCAGATTCTAAGTGTTTCACTTCTTCACGTTTAAACGGATACATCTTTGCTATTTTGGAGATCAATGAATTTTTCCTTTCAGTCGTAGTCCACTCATCAGTGATCATTTCACCAAGTTCACCCAAGAGGAGAAAGCTAGGACGCTCCTTCTTGAGGTGTTTGAAATATTTTCTCTGCTTAGTAGGTGATTCCACCGGGTCTTGCCATTTTAAAGCGGCTTTGACTGCCTTTACTAGATTTGGGACTAGAGAAAAATCAAATCCTGTGGAATTAACGACACTCTCTACCTCACTAGAGGAGGACAAACTTGGGGAGCGATTACGCTGAGATGGACCCGGAACCTCAGAGTCATCCTGTACAAGGACTGGAGCTGGAACCACAGGTGAAAGAATGTCACCACTGGGATCAGGTTTATTCAGGGATTCCTGGACCACCTTCCTGACCAGAGCTTCAACTTGTTGGTCTCCATCCACCCTTTCTCTTGCAGCATGAGAATAACAAGGATCACAGAGAGATTTGCCTTCTGGGACCTGAGCCTTGCACCCCCAGCAAGATCTTCTTCCAGAATTGCTGGAATGACGGTGGGAATGGCGGTCAGAAGTGGATCTATATTTTTCCCCATGATGTTTAGACGGTGATCTGCTCTTTGGACGTTTAGAGCTTGACCTGGAATGATGACGATGTGATCTAGTGACGTCAATGTCTTCATGGACTGAGGGCTGACGATCAGACCTAGAAGGGCTGACGGTGGAAAAGAATCAGAAACAGTACAATACAAAAAACCCAAACAGACAGGCAGAGGAAAGAAAATTTCCATCCTACCTGCGGCGTAAGGGTTGGCCACTGGGGGGCGGTGACACATGGTAAGGATATATCCACTGAAAACAATCCATTAAAAATAACAGTAAGGGCAAGGCACAGGCAAAACAACAGCATAAGACAGTGATGGCGAACCCGTGGCACGCGTGCCGCTGCTGGCACTCCGAGCCCTTTCTGTGGGCACGCCATCAAATGAGGAAATCACACAGTGAAGCACCGAATCGTCCACACTGCACCGCAAACTACATCTCCCATAGTTCTGTGGGCTAGCGGTGACGTGCCCGAGTGGAAGTGACAAACAATAAGCGCCCGGGGTGACGAGCGCAATCATAGAATAGTTTCGTCCACACTTCTAATAACTGCTCCGCCCACCACCGCCTCTCAGCCAATCAGTATCGCTGTAACCCGCCCTCCTCCTGCAGCCCGCCACATTTGACAAGAAGATGCAGGCAAAAATGAATGCGTGGCTGAGCTGTATTGAGGCGGGCGGGAGTGTGCTCTGCTCGGCTGTTCCCTGCACTTACCATGTTCCAACTTCCAGAGCCTTCTTCTCCTCTGTCAGGACCGGAGCTGCTGTGAGGCAGAGCAGGCTTTCTGTGATGTCCCCCCCCCCCAGGCCCCCCTTCCCTTCTCCGGTCAACAGCACGAGCAGGGAGATCAAAGACACAGACATGGCTGTGTGCATTCTTCCTCACCCTTCTGCCAATCGAACATCGGTCGTTCGATCGTTCGTCGAAACTCGAACAAAACGGGTCGTTCGCGCCAAATTCGAATGACGCAAAACGTCCCATAATTCACTGCGGCGTTGAGCGCTGATGATTGGCCAAGCATGCTGTATGTCCCGCATGCTTGGCCAATCACAGCGCGCAAAAAACGAAGAGCCATAATTGGCCAAAGCCAGGGTGGCTTTGGCCAATCATGGCTCAGGGGGATTAGTACACGCCCCACACTATAAAAGGCAGCCTGCACGGCGGCCTCGCGTAGTGTTTGTTCCGGCTTGGTTAAAGAAAGCAAGTCAGACAGACAGTTAGAGATAGAGAGATAGAGACGCAGTGTCTTTTCTACTAGATAGATAGATAGATAGATAGATAGATAGATAGATAGATAGATAGATAGATAGATAGATAGATAGATAGATAGATAGATAGATAGATAGATAGATAGATTAGGAAGGCTAGTCAGTATAGTTAAATCTACAGTTTGTAGAGAATATATTCACATCCCTAGGAGTTGTCAATATATTTATAAACTGTATAGCTCAGCTAGATCTGCTATTATTATCTGTCTGTCAGGAGATTGTTCTTCATGCAGCGCTCTAACGTGTTGTATTGCCTGCATTAGGGATTAGCTTAAACATAGTACTCCGTGTTATTTAACGTGTGCTAGTTAATTGCACACACACGCATTACCTGTTACTGCACGTGTGCAATTTATTTGCACAGAAACGCAGTCGCTGTTAATGCAACTGGGCTATTGAATTGCACAGAAACGCAGACATTCTTACTGCGTGTGTGCTGTTTAATAGCAACTAAACGCAGTTGGTGTCACTGCGTGTGTGCTGTTAAATAGCATTTGAGCACAGTCGCATTACTGTGCGGTTGCTGTTTAATACCACCTGAACGCAGTTGGTGTCACTGCGTGTGTGCTGTTAAATAGCATTTGAGCGCAGTCGCTATTACTGTGCGGTTGCTGTTTAATACCACCTGAACGCAGTTGGTGTCACTGCGTGTGTGCTGTTAAATAGCATTTGAGCGCAGTCGCTATTACTGTGCGGTTGCTGTTTAATACCACCTGAACGCAGTTGGTGTCACTGCGTGTGTGCTGTTAAATAGCATTTGAGCGCAGTCGCTATTACTGTGCGGTTGCTGTTTAATACCACCTGAACGCAGTTGGTGTCACTGCGTGTGTGCTGTTAAATAGCATTTGAGTGCAGTCGCTCTTACTGTGGGGTTGCTTTTTAATACCACCTGAACGCAGTTGGTGTGACTGCGACTATTTTGTTACATAGCACTTGAGCGAAGTCGCTCTTACTGTGGGGTTGCTGTTTAATACCACCTGAACGCAGTTGGTGTGACTGCGACTATTTTGTTACATAGCACTTGAGCGAAGTCGCTCTTAGTGTGGGGTTGCCGTTTAATACCACCTGAACGCAGTTGGTGTGACTGCGACTATTTTGTTACATAGCACTTGAGCGAAGTCGCTCTTACTGTGGGGTTGCTGTTTAATACCACCTGAACGCAGTTGGTGTGACTGCGACTATTTTGTTACATAACACTTGAGCGCAGTCGCTCTAACTGTGGGGTTGCTGTTTAATACCACCTGAACTCAATTGGTGTCACTGCGTGTGTGCTGTTAAATAGCATTTGAGCGCAGTCGCTATTACTGTGCGGTTGCTGTTTAATACCACCTGAACGCAGTTGGTGTGTGTGACGGTATTGGTATGATATCCCCGTCAAAGATTCCCTTCTTCCATAAGAACATCACCCAATATTCCACTAGGAGGAATATTCCTGAGATTGCCCATTAAGCCACACATGAGTCCAGGCTTACTGCTAGAACAAGACAGACTTTAATGTTATATCACACAGCTTATATGTAATTTCCAAAACTGTTACAATGACAAATCACCGCCCCCTCACACTGGGGCTTCCATACAGATGATTAGGCAGACACGACGGAGCCGATGCTGAAAACACATTTTCTTTAGACAATGACCCTTCTGCCAATCGAACATCGGTCGTTCGATCGTTCGTCGAAACTCGAACAAAACGGGTCGTTCGCGCCAAATTCGAATGACGCAAAACGTCCCATAATTCACTGCGGCGTTGAGCGCTGATGATTGGCCAAGCATGCTGTATGTCCCGCATGCTTGGCCAATCACAGCGCGCAAAAAACGAAGAGCCATAATTGGCCAAAGCCAGGGTGGCTTTGGCCAATCATGGCTCAGGGGGATTAGTACACGCCCCACACTATAAAAGGCAGCCTGCACGGCGGCCTCGCGTAGTGTTTGTTCCGGCTTGGTTAAAGAAAGCAAGTCAGACAGACAGTTAGAGATAGAGAGATAGAGACGCAGTGTCTTTTCTACTAGATAGATAGATAGATAGATAGATAGATAGATAGATAGATAGATAGATAGATAGATAGATAGATAGATAGATAGATTAGGAAGGCTAGTCAGTATAGTTAAATCTACAGTTTGTAGAGAATATATTCACATCCCTAGGAGTTGTCAATATATTTATAAACTGTATAGCTCAGCTAGATCTGCTATTATTATCTGTCTGTCAGGAGATTGTTCTTCATGCAGCGCTCTAACGTGTTGTATTGCCTGCATTAGGGATTAGCTTAAACATAGTACTCCGTGTTATTTAACGTGTGCTAGTTAATTGCACACACACGCATTACCTGTTACTGCACGTGTGCAATTTATTTGCACAGAAACGCAGTCGCTGTTAATGCAACTGGGCTATTGAATTGCACAGAAACGCAGACATTCTTACTGCGTGTGTGCTGTTTAATAGCAACTAAACGCAGTTGGTGTCACTGCGTGTGTGCTGTTAAATAGCATTTGAGCACAGTCGCATTACTGTGCGGTTGCTGTTTAATACCACCTGAACGCAGTTGGTGTCACTGCGTGTGTGCTGTTAAATAGCATTTGAGCGCAGTCGCTATTACTGTGCGGTTGCTGTTTAATACCACCTGAACGCAGTTGGTGTCACTGCGTGTGTGCTGTTAAATAGCATTTGAGCGCAGTCGCTATTACTGTGCGGTTGCTGTTTAATACCACCTGAACGCAGTTGGTGTCACTGCGTGTGTGCTGTTAAATAGCATTTGAGCGCAGTCGCTATTACTGTGCGGTTGCTGTTTAATACCACCTGAACGCAGTTGGTGTCACTGCGTGTGTGCTGTTAAATAGCATTTGAGTGCAGTCGCTCTTACTGTGGGGTTGCTTTTTAATACCACCTGAACGCAGTTGGTGTGACTGCGACTATTTTGTTACATAGCACTTGAGCGAAGTCGCTCTTACTGTGGGGTTGCTGTTTAATACCACCTGAACGCAGTTGGTGTGACTGCGACTATTTTGTTACATAGCACTTGAGCGAAGTCGCTCTTAGTGTGGGGTTGCCGTTTAATACCACCTGAACGCAGTTGGTGTGACTGCGACTATTTTGTTACATAGCACTTGAGCGAAGTCGCTCTTACTGTGGGGTTGCTGTTTAATACCACCTGAACGCAGTTGGTGTGACTGCGACTATTTTGTTACATAACACTTGAGCGCAGTCGCTCTAACTGTGGGGTTGCTGTTTAATACCACCTGAACTCAATTGGTGTCACTGCGTGTGTGCTGTTAAATAGCATTTGAGCGCAGTCGCTATTACTGTGCGGTTGCTGTTTAATACCACCTGAACGCAGTTGGTGTGTGTGACGGTATTGGTATGATATCCCCGTCAAAGATTCCCTTCTTCCATAAGAACATCACCCAATATTCCACTAGGAGGAATATTCCTGAGATTGCCCATTAAGCCACACATGAGTCCAGGCTTACTGCTAGAACAAGACAGACTTTAATGTTATATCACACAGCTTATATGTAATTTCCAAAACTGTTACAATGACAAATCACCGCCCCCTCACACTGGGGCTTCCATACAGATGATTGAAAGGATTTGGCTCATGTATGGAGGCATGAGGTTGCCAACATCTCTGTATCATTTGAAAAAGATGAATACCTCTAAGTGAGGTGAGATTTTTCGGGCAACCAAAAAAAATATAGTGACAACTAGGTCATAAAAATATATAAATTTTAATACATTAATTTACAGCATAAACATTTCATAATGACAACATTAATTAAAAAAAGGGGGGGGGGGAAGGAAAAAATTATTACTGCTAGAGGATCACCACACACCCCAAGACTAGGCTAAGGGTATAGGTGATCATTAATCCGACGCGTTTCAGATGTCTCAGTAATACATCTTTCTTCAGGGAATAGAAAGCAGCAAGAGTTTTTCCTAAAACAAAAGAAAAGTATATAATAACATACAGAGTATATACCTGTAACCAAAGATTTGTTCTTTGACATTTGCAACATGTAGAGAAAAGGGGGGGAGAGATGGAAAGCTCAATATGTAAGAGGAAAAAGGAACTCACCCCTTTCCAGACACAGAGCGCCTAGATCATCCCCATGGAGCTTGTGTGTGAGCCGCAATCAGGGCAACCAAACCAGATGGTGTACTTAATGGCAAATGTCAAAGAACAAATCTTTGGTTACAGGTATATACTCTGTATGTTATTATATACTTTTCTTTTGTTTTAGGAAAAACTCTTGCTGCTTTCTATTCCCTGAAGAAAGATGTATTACTGAGACATCTGAAACGCGTCGGATTAATGATCACCTATACCCTTAGCCTAGTCTTGGGGTGTGTGGTGATCCTCTAGCAGTAATAATTTTTTCCTTCCCCCCCCCCCTTTTTTTAATTAATGTTGTCATTATGAAATGTTTATGCTGTAAATTAATGTATTAAAATTTATATATTTTTATGACCTAGTTGTCACTATATTTTTTTTGGTTGCCCGAAAAATCTCACCTCACTTAGAGGTATTCATCTTTTCCATACAGATGATTAGGCAGACACGACGGAGCCGATGCTGAAAACACATTTTCTTTAGACAATGACATCAATGACGCTGATTACTAGTTGTACTGAATACATTAACTAGACAGCTCGACCCCGCATATAGAGAGATAATTACCACGGAAAAAAAGAAAAGAAAAAAAAAAAAAAAGAAAAAAAAGAAAAAAAAAAAAAAAAGAAAAAAAAAGAAGAAAAAAAAGGAAAAAAGAAAAAGAAAAAAAAGAAAAAAAAAAGAAAAAAAAAAAAAAAAAAAAAAAAAAAAAAAAAGAAAGAGAGATAATTACCACAATGGAGCAATCAGAATAATTAACACAAGCCACTTAAACACAGATCTCCTTCACACAACACAATAGATCAATTAACCTTTAGAAATAGTGAGGGGACATTAGCACTTCAATAACCTGTTAGCCGAGGACAGAATCACACAGGGCAAGCAGGGAGAATTAAACTGAGACATATAGGCAAATGCATCACAATGGCCCCCCTTTTTCTCCCTGCTCCGGCAAACCCGGTTGGACCTTCCCTGGTCCAGTAGGGTTGACGGGTTCAGAGCTTTTAGTCCGAGGTTAACTCCGTTTGGCGTGACTGACCTCCCTTGGCAACTGCTTCAGACTCAGGTATGCCACCGGGTCGTCAGATCACACGCCGTTCAGTCCCCAAGTCTTTGTGCGATCTGCAGAGTCACCAGAAATCAGTGTGAAGACGGCGAATGGGTCTGTGCGCCGCCATCTAGGTGTCCCGCTATGGGAGGGGCAGGTTATGGCTCTGAAGTGACAATCACAGGAGATTCATAAAAAAATAAGAAAAAGTTATATTTGTTGAAATGCTTTAGCACCGATGCTCAGAGTTCGTGGGGGGGGGGCGGAATCAGGGCCCCATAGGGTCAGCCACCCTCTGCTCCCTCCGCAGCCGCCAGTTCTCCTCTTTGAGCTTCTCCAGCTCCATCTCCAGTTCATGGAGCCTGGGGGGGTCAGCCTGCTGTGACCTCAGGTGGTTGTTCTCCTCCTCCATGCGGCTTATGCACTCCTCCAGCTCTATGTACTCACGGATCAGCTCCTGCTTGCTCATGTCCTGCAGGCTCTCCACATGGTCCTTCATCATCAGGAACTGGGTGGTGGTGTAAGGGGCCACCGGTGGGCCCTTGGCGAACATCTCGGCCCGCATCTGGGACGCCCGCTGCGACTCCCTCTCCTCCAGTCGCTTCTTCTCCTCCCAGGTCAGCTGGTTATACGGCTTCCAGGACCTCTTCTTCTTGGGGGGTAGCCGGCGGTGCCTCTTTCTGCCCAGCTCCCTCCAGGGCCCCTCCGGCTCATGGCTGTCGCCCATGACCAGCTGACAATGGTGTTCACTGTTGTCCGTAATACCAGATTGTACCGTGAGGACTTCGTAAATGGTGTCCAATGGTTCTTCCGGACCCAGCTCCTGGAGATCCCAAGCCGAGTCTACACAATGGGCTGATGCTGGTGGGCGGTACCCAGGTTGAGACCAATTTGACCTGGTGTTGTCATTCAGGGGGAAATTCTGCTTGAAGTGACCCAGCTGTTTGCACCGGAAGCAGCGTTGTTCGTTGTCCTCCTGGCGTGGATAGCGAGGGCTAGATGTCACCGGTCTGTTAGGAGGTTGGTATCTAGCGGCTGGTGGGTGTGAGGGCACCGTTGGTCGTGGAGGTTGTACCTGTGGTGTGACCTGGTTTGTCTTGCGAGTATCCGCATATTCATCCGCCAACTTCGCGGCCTCTGGTAGAGTCATGGGCCTGCGATCTCTCACCCAGTCTTTGACATCCGTCTGGATGTGATTGTAAAATTGCTCCAGGAGCATTAGTTGCAAAATGTCCTCTGCGGTGGTGGCCTGGCTGCTGTTAACCCAGTTAGAGGCCGACAGGGATAACTGGCATGCCCATTCCGCGTAAGAGTCTTTCGTGGTTTTGCGTGAGTCCCTGAACTTCTGTCGGTGGGACTCTGGGGTTACTGCATAATGAGCCAGGAGCGCTTCTTTAACCCTGGCGTAGCTATGGATATCCTGATCTGGCACAGCTAGGAAAGCATCAGAAGCTTTGCCTGACAGTTTGCCTGACAATATTGCAACCCACTCTCCTCTAGCTATTCGGTGCAGGTTACATTGTCGCTCAAAATCTGCCAGGTAGTTATCAATCTCACAGTCCTTTTCATCAAAAGCTTTAAAAGCGCTAAACGGAATCTTCCTTGCGTCTGCTGTGCTGTACTCACTGTTTGGAGAATGTGCGGCTGCTTGTTGGACTGCTGCCAGTTTTAACTGTAGTTCTGCGTCTCTTATTTGTTTATCCTTCTGTAGTTCTGCGTCTCTTATTTGTTTATCCTCCTGTAGTTCTGCGTCTCTTATTTGTTTATCCTTCTATAGCTCTGCGTCTCTTATTTGTTTAGCCTCCTCCGCTAACAGTTCCATCACTTTCAGCACCACATCCGTCGTTGGGTTCGGGCCGAACCATGCTAGCTTCTCTCTCATTAGCTTGTTGGCTGGCGATTTCTCCTCCTGAATCACTGGTGTCTCCATCTCTTGTACTGCTGGCGTTGCTGCAATCCTGTCCTCCTGGTCTATCTCCATTAATTCTGCTATGATGACCCGCTTGGTTTTGTTGCTAGCAATCCTTCCACGAACTTCCAGTAGTTCTTCCAGTGTCTGCTTGGAATCCGGGTGTAAAGGAGAGTAGAAGGGAAAATCCCTCTGCTGCCAACCAATTGTGACGGTATTGGTATGATATCCCCGTCAAAGATTCCCTTCTTCCATAAGAACATCACCCAATATTCCACTAGGAGGAATATTCCTGAGATCGCCCATTAAGCCACACATGAGTCCAGGCTTACTGTTAGAACAAGACAGACTTTAATGTTATATCACACAGCTTATATGTAATTTCCAAAACTGTTACAATGACAAATCTCCGCCCCCTCACACTGGGGCTTCCATACAGATGATTAGGCAGACACGACGGAGCCGATGCTGAAAACACATTTTCTTTAGACAATGACATCAATGACGCTGATTACTAGTTGTACTGAATACATTAACTAGACAGCTCGACCCCGCATATAGAGAGATAATTACCACAATGGAGCAATCAGAATAATTAACACAAGCCACTTAAACACAGATCTCCTTCACACAACACAATAGATCAATTAACCTTTAGAAATAGTGAGGGGACATTAGCACTTCAATAACCTGTTAGCCGAGGACAGAATCACACAGGGCAAGCAGAGAGAATTAAACTGAGACATATAGGCAAATGCATCACAGTGTGACTCCGACTATTTTGTTACATAGCACCTGAACGTAGTCGCTCTTACTGCTTGTGTGGAGTTTACTAACACCTGAACACAGTTGGTGTGACTGCGTCTGTTTTGTTACATAGCACCTGAACGCATAAATATGGCTGGAAGGACAAAGAGAGGCAGAGAGTCACGAGGGCAAGCAGGCTCTGCATCTAGAGGTAACGCTGGTGGTGGATGTGGTGCATCCACCACCAGCCGCTCGTCCTTCTTTTCGGGAGCTGGCCGTGTTGAGCCTCAACATGCAGAGAAATTAGTTGAGTGGATGACCAAGCCATCCTCATCGTCCTCATCCTCTCTCACACAGACTGATCATAGTTTGTCTGGCAAAGCAGCTGCCAAGGCGTCCTCTACCCTCTGCACAATGGCATCACACAATCCTTCCCTAGTCCCATCGTGTCCTCCTGAGGAGTCCCCCGAAATGTTTCAACACAGTGTTGGGTACATGCTACATGAAGATGCGCAGCGTTTTGAAGACTCCGATGACGGAACACTGATAGAGGAAGGCATTGATGTGAGCCCAGGGAGAGGGGGTGGCCGAGAGGGACAACAATCTGGGAGTGATGTTCCCCTAGCTGGAGCATACTGCCAGGTTTTCGCCAGTGATTATGAGGAGGGAGGGGATGATGAGGTCATTGACTCTACCTGGGTGCCTGATAGGAGAGAGGAGGAGGAGGAAGAGGAGGACGAGGCACAGGCACATCTCCAAAGAGGTAGGATGCCCTCCAAGGGTCAGCTTAATGGCAGCACACCAACTGCATTACGTGGCGCTGCTGTGTCTCAACGGTACAGCAAAAGTTCTTTGGTGTGGGCTTTTTTTGAAACCTGTCCATCAGATCGTACATTTGCTGTTTGCAACATATGTCTGAAACGTATCTCGCGTGGCCAAAACATCACCCGCTTGGGCACCACATGCTTGTCCAGACATATGTCGACCTGCCATGCAGCTCGTTGGCAGGCATACCAGAAAGACCCACACCAAAGACCAAAGCGGACCTCCCCTTGCCCTTCTGTGACCTCCAACCCCACTAGACCCCCAGTCCTCTCTGAAGCCTGCACCGAAGGTGTAGAAATAGGTGTGTCACAACGTAGTAGTGGTAGTACATGCGGGCAATCTACTGATAGTACCAGACAAATTTCCCTGCCCCAGCTGCTGCAGCGCCGAAAGAAGTACGCTCCCAGCCATCCACATGCCCAGCGGTTGAATGCTAGCTTAGCAAAATTGCTAGCACTTCAACTGCTACCTTTTCAGTTGGTAGATTCTGCCCCCTTCCATGAGTTTGTGAAATGTGCAGTACCTCAGTGGCAAGTACCCAAACGCCACTTTTTCTCACGGAAGGCGATTCCGGCTCTCTACCGCCATGTGGAAGGCAATGTCCATGCCTCGCTGGACAGGGCGGTCAGTGGTAAGGTGCATCTTACCGCTGACTCTTGGTCCAGCAGGCATGGACAGGGACGTTACCTGTCTTTTACGGCCCATTGGGTGACTCTGCTGGCAGCTGGGAAGGACGCAGGGCAAGGTACAGTAGTTTTGGAGGTTGTTCCGCCACCACGCCTCCAAAACACTACTACTGCTTGTGACACACCTCTCTCCTCCACCCCCTTCTCTTCTTCTTCCTCTGTGGCCTCTTCCTGTGGTGATGCCGTGCTCCGTAGGCGTACGAGGGGCTGCGCAGGAATGCAGGCCAAGAGATGCCATGCAGTGCTAGATAATGGCACCAACCTCCTCTCTGCCCTGCGACAGGGAAAACTCACCCATGTGTCCTGTTTTGCGCATGTTCTCAACTTGGTGGTGCAGCGGTTCTTGGGCAGGTGCCCTGGCTTACAGGATGTCCTGAGGCAGGCCAGGAAAGTCTGTGTGCATTTCCGGAGGTCATATAATGCCACTGCTCGGCTGACAGACCTCCAGAGGGAATACAACCTGCCCAAGAACCGCCTAATCTGTGACATGCCCACCAGATGGAACTCTACGTTGGCCATGCTGCAGCGGCTGCACACGTAGCAGAGGACCATCAATGAGTACCTGTGCCAATATGGCAGCAGAACTGGCTCAGGGGAGCTTGGGTTTTTTTCACCACGCCAGTGGGCCTTGATCAGGGATGCATGCACTGTTCTGTCACCATTTGAGGAGGCCACGAGGATGGTGAGCAGTGACAGTGCATGCATCAGTGAGACTGTCCCGCTTATTCACATGTTGGAGCACACCCTACGTGGAATAATGGACAGGGCCCTTGAGGCAGAACAGAGGGAGGAAGAGGAGGACTTCCTTACCTCTCAAGGCCCCCTTTATCCAGACACTGTTCTTGCTTGCCCACCTAGAACACAGGAAGAGGAGGAGGAGGATGAGGAGGAGGAGGAGGATTGTATCAGCAGCATGGAGGTGGAGCCTAGCACTCAGCATCAACAGCAGCAGTCTTCAAGGGATAATTTACAGTCCCAAGGAACACGTGGACTTTTACGTGGCTGGGATGAGGTGGCTGCCGATCCTGTCGTCCTCAGTGACCCAGAGGACTGTGCCCCGAATGCCTCTGCAAACCTACGCTGCATGGCCTCCCTGATCCTGCAAAGCCTGCTTAAGGATCCTCGTGTACATGCTATCAAGGAGAGGGATCATTACTGGCTGGCAACTCTCCTTGATCCACGTTACAAGAGTAAGGTAGCGGACCTTATGTTGCCATCGCAGAGGGAGCAGAAGATGAAACTTTTGCGGGAGGCCTTGCAGAAGGGTCTGTGCAATGCGTTCCAAGAACCGGGGGGATTAACAAAACCTGGCCCTGGACAACGTCTTGCTGAGGCTTCGGTGAGTCAGAGAAGGAGCGGTGGCCGTCTGACCGATGCGTTCAAACAATTTTTTAGTCCGCAGCCCCAAGGTCTGACCGGTTCCAGCAACCATCGCCAGCGTCTGGTTTACATGGTCCGTGAATACCTAGCGGCAAGATCCGACTTGGACACCTTCCCCACGGAAAATCCTCTGTCTTACTGGGTCTTGAGGATGGATCACTGGCCAGAGCTTGCACAGTACACAATTGAGCTTGCCCTGCATCCAGTGTTCTTTCAGAACGCACATTCAGTGCTGTTGGAGGCTTTGTGACCGATCACAGGGTGCGCCTCTCCACAGACTCTGTTTTCCAACATTAAATTGAATATTGGTCTTTAAAATGATCGCTTTTGAATTCGAACGTTTGAGTCCCATAGACTTCAATGGGGTTCTAAATGTTCGCGCGAACCTGCGGTCTGTTCGAACGTTCTGGTGCGAACCGAACCCGGGTATGTTCGGCTCATCCCTAGTGGTGATTTATAAAGCAACGGCAGGACTGAGCAGTTTGCAGAAGGGGACTGAATTGCAGGTAATCATTGACAGTAACCTCTAGCAACTGAATGATGGGCAGTAATGTATGGTAACCGATAGCAACTGAATGGTGGGCAGTAATGTACAGTAACCAAATGATGGGCAGTAATGTATGGTAACCGATAGCAACTGAATGGTGGGCAGTAATGTATAGCAACCGAATGATGGGCAGTAATGTATAGCAACTGAATGGTGGGCAGTAATGTATAGCAACTGAATGGTGGGCAGTAATGTATAGTAACCGAATGATGGGCAGTAATGTATGGTAACTGTTATCAACTGAATGGTGGGCAGTAATGTATAGTAACCGAATGATGGGCAGTAATGTATGGTAACCGATATCAACTGAATGGATGGGCAGTAATGTATAGTATCCGAATGATGGGCAGTAATGTATGGTAACCGATAGCAACTGAATGGTGGGCAGTAATGTATAGCAACCGAATGATGGGCAGTAATGCATGGTATACAAAAAAGTACTAATTCCTGGCCCTCTATTGATAGTACAACCCTGCGCTTTAGGATAACACAAAAAAAACTCCAAGCAAATCAAAATCTGTCCAGATAAAACACAATAAAAGCAGCTGCTTAAAATATAAAAGTCACTTGATAAAAGCAGAAATATAAAACAGCCCACACAGAGCTGGTTAGTAGTCCTGCAGCAGCGCTGCAAACCCCTGGTTTGATAAGAAAAAAAGCTGTGTGGGATTACCCGATCAGATGTAACCAAAGTATGTGCTCCAATCACCAAAAGGCATTCACCACGTGGGGGGATATAGGGATAACCGGATCGTGTGCACTAACAGATCTGTTAGTGCACACAATCCGGTTTTTATGAGTGTGCAATGGGATTAGTCATTCAAATCCTCAGCAGAATGTTATTTTCCCTATATGAGCACAATGGTATATTATATTTATGGGCAGAATTTTATTTTAAATATTGCCCATTTAATATACTGTGCCCAGGCTGGAGTGTTATTTAATGACACACACCAGTGCGATGAGTATTGTAGCTATATCTTCAAAATACATGGCACTGAGTATCAAACAGCCACAATCCTTCACAATAGCTAGGATGATTGACCATAAGTTGCTTGCCAGCCAATGGTTGGATAGTAAGCTCCACCAGGTATTAATTTTGCACCGCTCAACCCACCCTGCTAATAGCTGGGACTTGTTGGACTCCAGTATATATATTCTCCCATAAACACCGCCAGGACTGAACCTCAGACTAATATACGAAGATAAGATTATTTAGGTCCTAGGAGGAGGACAAAAAAGGAACACTGTCTATGGCCGGAAGCAAAGCTTTATGGGAGTAGGGTCCTATGAGGTATGAGAGGCGGGATTAACCCACACGTAGGCTGCCATGGAGTCTGTCAGGAAATTTATTTTTTTGGGTGAACCTCCACTGTAATGTAGCTTAACGAGCAAAAAAGTGCCTAAACCTCAATCAATTGCCCTGAAACTTTGCACAGCCTAAGATCTCAGCTTTCCAAACTTATCCAAGAAGTTTTGTGTGATTCGGTGTTCCACAAGGCAAATTAGCGACAATAAGCTCCTTTTTTTGAGGAGCTTAATTTAGTTTAACGTACAAAAAAAGACCTTAAATGTTAACCAATTTCCCCCAAACTTTACACAATAGAAGACTCTATCCATGCCAACAAATTCTGAAAATGTCAGCTTATTTGGTTAATCACACCAAAAGTTATTTACATTAAGCTATATTTTACAATCGAGTAGCTGTCAAAATAAAGTTTAATCAACAAACACTTCACAGAAAGTTACATTGAAACATTGTATCAATTGTAATGTTCTGTGTTCTGAATCTATATAGGGATGAACTGTGATTGAACTTTGATTTGCAGATGAGGAGAGTTAAAGCAACCATGACAAGGCAAAAAAATGTTTTTTTTTTTTTTTTTCTAATTAAACGTTCCTCTGTTGAACCCCTTATTAACCCTTTAGTTTTCTCTAATCAGCACTGATTAACTCTATATTCTCCTTCTCTCTTCAATTGTAATTTTCTTGGTGATTTTTTTTCTTTTCTATTTTATTTATCTAATAGTTTAACTTTTTTGGGGGTTTTTGTTTGCTTTGCTTATTAATATTTTTTACAACTTTTTACATATATTTACTGCTGAAAAAAAATGCCTTTTGTTTAGTTTTATTACATTAAATTGTTTTAGGATTGCAAAAAAAAATATTGTTGCAGGACAATATTCACAGAAAGAAAGCCTTGTTTGACCTTAAATAAAAATTGTATGTATTACGGTGTTATCTTAAAGCGGAGTTACACATAAAAATGGAAATTCCATTTTTCGGAATCCTCCCCCACTCTGTGTCACATTTGACACCTTTCAGGGGGAGGGGAGGCTGATACCTGTCTAATACAAGTATTTTGTTCCCACTCCTGGGCATAGATAGCCGCAGTAGCCGCGGATATCTATGCCTGGTCTGGCGCCTCCTCCGTCCCCCCGCTGTCTTCTGGGAGACACACAGGTCCCAGAAGACAGCAAGGACCAGTGGGATCGCGCAGAGCGACTCGAGCTTGCACAGTAAAGAGCCAGGCTGTGAAGCTGCAAGGCTTCACTTCCTGATTCCCTTACCGAAGATGGTGGCACCTCCACCCGAGAGCCAAGTGACAGATGGAGGAGAGAGAGGGGGTGGGGCCAAAAAAATGGACACACAAAGCTGCGGCTCGGCTCGAGTGCCCCATAGCAAGCTGCTTGCTGTGGGGGCAGTTGGCAGGAGGGAGCGGCCAGGAGCACCAGGGAGGGAACTGAGAAGAGGAGGTTTAGAACTGCTCTGTGAAAAAACACTGTACAGAGGAGGTACAGTATCTCACAAAAGTAAGTACACCCCTCACATTTTAGTAAATATTTTATCTTTTCATGTGACAACACTGAAGAAATGTCCTTTAAGAGCCATAGCAGGCGTGTGCCCACTGCACAGTGAGGGACCCAATGCGCATGGCCAGCAGGCGCGTTCGCCACCGCAACCAGCAATTGCAGGCATGAGAGCCAGGATGGGGATTTGTGTGTGTAAACACACAAATCTCTGTTCTGACAGGGGAGGAGAGACAGATTGTCTATTCCTACTAAGGAGGAACAAAGATCTGGCTCCCCTTCTTGTCATTCCCATCCCCTAACAGTTAGAAACACACTAAGGACACATTTAACCCCTTGATCGCCCCCCAGTGTTAACCCCTTCCCTTCCAGTGACATTTGCATAGTAATCAGTGGCGGAACACACACGGGCGCTATGGGGCCCGCAGCTGAGTGAGGATCAGGGGGGCCCGGTGAGGATAAGAGCATCGCCGGCGCTCACTTGCCTTATGGCGCCAGCGCCGACCCTGGGAACGGGGCGGAAAATTGACCGAATCTTTTTTTTTTTTTTTACCGCCGCCGCCGTAGAGAAAATGTGTGTGTATGTGATATGCATGTTGGGAAGTGCCATTGGCGCTATGGGGGAGGGGGCGCGGCAAGAAAAAAGCTCCCTGCTCCTAAAATGATTCCCACTCGTCCTTCTATGGCTGCGTCCGTCTCCCGCAAGCCCCGTCGGCGGCACAGCACATTTTCACCTGCAAAAAAAAAAATGAGCTCAGCAGCTGTCAGCATGGAGGAGCCGAGTGTGACAGGCGCCCCTGTGCTTGGTGAATAGTGTGATCGTCCAGACTAGCGTCATTCGGCTGGGTAGCTAGAGTAGGCAGAGCCTAAAGCTCCGCCTACCCTTCTCTGCGCGCCTTGATTGACTTCATCTCGTACCCATCACGTGGAGGACTGAGCCTGGACAGGTGAGGAGACTTTGCTATTAGGGGAACTGGGAACCCCAAAGCCAGGCCCAGGCAGCAGCAGGTGAGGCCAGCCAGGTACCATGTATCATGTGTGTGTGTCAGGGACAGCTGCCACCTATTCCAGCAGACAAACACAGAGGAGAAAGCTTGAGTAATTCACTAGGAAAGTAGATCTATTCAATTTTTTTCTTCCTGGAAATGTTGATGTTGCTAACTGAGTTATTGAGCAAATATTTTATTTCACATAGGCATAAACAGACCACCATATAATCAAATTCATAATTATTAAAAACGCCCCTTCAACAAAAACATCAAAACCAGTGACTACGCACTGGACAAGATCTCAGAAGAAGCTCCATTCGGAACTCTTCAAAACAACATTAGGGAACAAAATAAAAACAATCCAATCTCATCAATCAGCCACTGAAACCCTGGATGCCATAAACGCAGCGTTACTACAGTCAGCCGACGTAGTAGCACAAAAACGTAAAACTTGCATCCGGAAAAACAACGCCGGCTGGTTTAACGACCAGTTGGCGTTGATAAAGCAAGAGCGCAGAAGAGCAGAAGCAGCTTGGAAAAGAAGCGCCTCAGATGAAAACCACACCACCTATAAGGTAGTAACAAAAAAATACCACAAAGAAATTTTCAAGGCCAAAAAAAATCATTTTTCCTACATCATCACTAATGCTCTAAACCGCCCCGCGAACTGTTCAAGCTTGTCACCCAGACCATGAATCCGGTCTGTTTGGAAGCTTCCGACTCTGACACCCAAGAATTTTGCAGTGAATTATCGGATCATTTCATTAGCAAAATTTAAAGGATCCGTGAAAGCATTCAGCAAAACAGTACCCCCCTCAATCTTCCCCTTAGACCCACACCCAACTCTGACACAAGTTGGCCGCAGTCAACGAGGTTTGTCCTAAAACCCATCTCCATTGAAACTACCAAAAATATCATTGACTCCTTGTGTAATAGCACGGCGCCTAATGACATTATCCCCACCAAACTGCTGAAGGAATGCGCCGATATTCTGGCACCATCTATCAAGCAGCTTATAAATCAATCATTTAAGGAAGGCTTGGTACCCACCCTGTTGAAACAGGGCACTATCAAGCCTATCTTTTTTTTTTTATATAAATTCTTTATTTTACATATTTTTTTCTTTCTCAGTGGCACTTCCAAAGGTAAATACAGCTTACATATCATGATACATAATGTTACACTTTAATACACCTTTTACATTATTATTCATTATTCTCCCTAACCACTGATCCACAATTCCCCTTCCTATCTAATAGCTATACCATTACGTCTTCCTACTCTCCTAAACCTAGCTTACTCTTAACACCCCTTCCTCCTATCTCCCAGATAACCCCCCCCCCCAACAAAACAAAATGTAAAAAAAAAAACCCTTAGTGCCTGTCTCTCCCCCCTCCCTCAAGGATTTTGCTCCCTATATCTCACATAGGGGGACCAAACCTGTCTGTACTTCTCTTCTTGCTCTCTTATTCCCATGGTCAGGTTCTCCATATGCTGAATTTCTGTTATTCTACCCAGCCACTGCTGTCTTGTCGGCGAAGACGTACTTTTCCACAAAATTTGGATGCAAGCCCTTGCCGCAGTCAACAAATGCCTAAGCAGAGAGTTTTTAAACCTTGCCATGGAAACAGGGAAATCATACAATAGGTAGGTGGCTGGATTGTCTCCCAAATCCACCTCAGTGATTTATTTTACCGTCTCCGCCACCATTTCCCAAAATTCTTTCAATTTGGAGCATTCCCAAAATATATGTATCATAGTACCCTTTGCTACTCCGCATCGCCAACACTGATCTGACACTTCTGGAAATATTCGTTTTAATGCTACAGGGGTTTTATACCATCTAGTTAGAATTTTATACCCCCCCTCCTGGTATCTGGAGGCTAACGAAGCCATATGTGTGAACTTAAATATTTTTGTTTTCTGAGTATCTGAGAATTTGGTTCCCAGCTCACTCTCCCATGCTACTATAAATGGTAATTCTTTTGGAGCTTCTGACTCTACAACCAAACTATACATTGATGCCAGACCATGTCTCAGCCATTCTCCCTTTAAACAAAGTTCCTAAAAATCCGATATGTCTCTAGCCATTATGCTTTGTAATTTCATGGCTCTAATGGCAGCTTTTAATTGAAGTTGTCTAATTGGGTCCAATTCCCTCCTAACTGCGTCTTCCATTTCTCCACCCGACAGTCTTTGATTCTCACTTTCAAAATGTATTAGTCTATTCATTCCTAGTCATCTTAAATTATTAAAATGTAGATCTGTAAGGCCTATCTCAAATCTGGGGTTTACAAGGACCGGTATCAATGGGCTTGGGTGTTTCGAAATTCTAGTTTTCTTAAATATCCTTTTAATAGCTCGTATTGTGGCTCCTATTGTTGGGTGTTTCTTCACCCCTTGTGGAATGTCAGCATCCTGTATCCACACCATTCCCTCCAGGGGGATATTCGTAATTTTTTGTTCCATAAGGAGCCATGGTTTTTCCTTCTGATGGACACACCATTCTACCACCCTTGCCAAGTGAGAAGCATCATGGTACCCCATTGGATCTGGGAGTCCCACCCCTCCCCTGTCCTTGGGTAGAATCAGGATGTCTCGCCGTATTCTCACTGACTTTCCTGCCCAAATAAACTTCCCAAATCTAGATCTTAGGTCTCTCAAAAATCCTAAGGGGATCTTTATAGGAAGGGTCTGGAATAAATAGAGTAATCTCGGCATAACGTTCATTTTTATAATGTTGATTCTTCCAAACCATGTGAAGATCTCCTTATCCCAACGTTAGAAGTCTGCCTTCATCTGTCTGACCAGGGGTACAAAATTCAGCTCAAAAGTTCTATTTAAGTTTTTCGGTATCCTTGTTCCCAGGTAGCAGATATGGGAATCTGTCCACTTGAAGGGAAAATTTGCCGCCAATTGTCGCTGCATCTGTCCCTCCACCTCCACCCCCATCGCCTCCGATTTGCTATAATTCACCTTGAAATTGGACAGATCTCCATATTCCCTTATCTCCTTTAGCAGAGATGGTAGGGATAGCCCTGGGGACGTTATTGAAAACAAAAGATCGTCTGCAAATGCAGCAACTTTGTATTCGTCTCCTTTAACCCGGAGGCCTCTTATATCCGTGTTCGCCCGAATAGTTCTCAAAAATGGTTCGAGGGCAAGGATAAAGATAATCGGAGAAAGTGGACATCCCTGTCTTGTTCCGTTACGTATTGGGAAAGGATCCGACATTACCTGGTTTACCTTTACCCTTGCTGTCGGGCAAGAGTATAGACTTGAAATCCAACACTGCATCCCTCTTCCTAGGCCTATGTGTTGTAGTGTAGCTCTAAGGAATCCCCAATCCACCCTATCAAAAGCTTTCTCTGCGTCAGTTGAAATTAACACTAATGGATTTTTATAGAATTGGGACATATAGATAGTACTTAGCACTCTTTGTGTATTCTCCCTTCCTTCCCTACCGGGGGTGAATCCAACTTGGTCTGGGTGGATTAGGGCGGGTATATGGGTCACTAGTCTATTTGCAATTATCTTCGAAAATATCTTCAGATCTACATTTAATAAAGATATTGGTCGATAACTAGGACATGTTGTAGGATCCTTCCCTTCTTTAGGGATAACTGCTATATGTGCTCCCAGTGTTTCTTTAAGCATCGGCTGCCCCTCTTTTATTGAATTGAAGGCCGCCAGGAACTTTGGAGACAATTTTTCAAAAAAAGTTTTGTAATACAGTAAGGTGTACCCATCTGGGCCTGGAGATTTACCCGGTTTCATTTCTTTAATTACCTCTAAGAGTTCCTCTGATGTAATCGGCCCCTCTATACTATCCGCAATTTCTTCTGAAATTCTGGGCATTCCTGACGCCTTTAGATATTCTTTTATTCTGTCCTCTCTTCTCTGAGTCTTTGCTGATGTAGCTTGACACTCCAATTGATACAGGCCGCTATAATATTCTCTAAAAGCTTTCGCTATTAACTGCGATGAACTAACTAGGATATCTCCTTGAGTTTTTATTTTTTCAATATGATTTTTTGCTCTTGTTTCTCTCAGTGCGTTTGCCAACATCCTGCTTGGCTTGTTCCCATATTCATAGTATGCCCTTGGGCATCAAGTTAATTTGGCCTTAGCCTTATCCATAAGTATCAGGTTCAATTTATCTCGGAGGGACAATAGTCTCTCTTCAATCTCTACTCTTTGTGCTTTCTTATGTTCATTTTCTAGAATTCGGATCTCCCCAAGCAGGTTATCTTTGCGCTGAGAGATCTCTTTCGGTGTGCTCCTAATGAAATAAGAATTCCTCTCAAATAGCCTCCCATCTACATAGCGGCGATGTTTCATCATTATCGTTCGTTAAAAAAAACATTTCTATTTCCTGATTTACCTTATTCTCATATTCTGGCTCTTTGATTAGTGTTTCATTAATCCTCCAGTTCCACTCCCTAGGACCCACAACCCCCCATTCAATGGAGCAGTTGACTGAAGCATGGTCTGAGATCGTAAATGATCCCATTGTAGTTTCTCTTAAGTTTAACAATGTATTTTGATCCAAAAATATATAATCAATTCTTGTGTATGTTTTGTATTTTGATGAGTAGAAACTGTAGTCTCGCTCATGCACATGTAGGGTCCTCCAACAATCTATTAGTTGTAAATCTTGTAAAATTTTCCTTACCTTTCTCAACTTTATATTGGATATGTTATAGGACCCCCTAGAGGAATCTTTTTTTTTTTTTTTTCATTTTCATTTTTATTTGTTTTTCTTAATTCAATAATTAACAGGTACAGTTAACATTGTTGCAAAGTAACATAGTACAGAAAACAGCCACCTTGTACCATGAGGAGAGAGTATACAATTGCTATTAACACACAAAAAATAAAGAAGAAAAGCTGACTTCCTTCTACTCTTCATCCCTGTGTCTATTCCCTTGTGTCTCCCTCCCCCCTCCCTCCCCCTAAGGAGCGTGCCACCCTCGTCGTTTCCTTACCTAGGAAGTGGACGGGTCGGTCTAGTAACCTCACTACCTCCATGAGTCATTGATGAGAAAAGTCTGGCTGACAAGCCTTCTAACTAGGCCCCTCCCCCAGTGGTCTCCCCATTGAGAACGGTTGGGCTGTGGTTATCCCTTGTTACCAGAGGAGATGAAATCCTGGTGGACAAGGGCATCTCCGCCACTATGTGGGATCTCAGCCCTATGAGGGATCTCCCGCAGCCCTCATCCAGGGTCCCGCAGCCCTCATCCAGGGTCCCCAGAGTCTCACAAATTTATCATAGTTCCCTTGTCTGGTAAAGGTCACTCTCTCACTGGAAATGGTTAAGTTAATGGTCGCTACCCAGTTTTCTACGGACGGGGGGGCATGTGCTTGCCATTTTTGAGCTATTATCTTGCGTGCCTGAAAAAGGCATCTTAATATTGCTTCCAGGCTGCCAGGTGGAACGTGATTGTCCTCCATGCATCCTAGCAGGCAGGTCAGCGCCACTGGGTTGAGGGAAGACCCAAAAACCCTATTAATCCTCTCCGTTATCTCCACCCAATAGCTGTAGAGCTTTGGGCACCTCCAAACCATATGCAAGAAATCACCTTTACCTCCACATCTTGGGCATTCATTGTTTTGCCTCCATCCTAATGTGAACAATTTTTGGGGGGTATAATATACCCTGTGCAATAGGAACATATGGGACAGTCTCTGCGCTGGAGCTATTGAAACCAAAACTCCTCGATGCAGGATCTTGTCCCACTGTTCAGGGGTTACTGTCCCGACGTCCCTTCCCCATCCTTCTCTGCTCTTATTGGGGCCCCGCTCGGCTTATTGCTTTAGTCCCCAGAGTGATGTATATTACTGAAATTAGGCCTTTCGCTGTTCTTGCCTTAATTAGTCTAAGGAGGGCGGGAATCTGGGTCCATGTAAGTGTCTGTGAGGCAAATTGTGATTGGATGGCATGGCGCACCTGGAGATATTTATAAAATGTCTTATTTGGAATGTTATATTCCCTTACCAATGCAGAAAATGGTTTTATGGTGACAAAGGGGAAAATTCTGTTACCCCGGTATACCCCAATAAGGCCTTTGCTGTCTGCCATATTTTACTCACTAATTTTGTGGTCGGGCATTTGTAGAAAAAGTCTGCCTCTAAAGCTTCCACAAGTAACCTATGGGGATTTCCTGCTAACAGCAATCGGCTATTGGGATTCTCTAGCTCCGTGGTTCCACAACCCGCCAGGTGCTGCAGCTGAGCTGCTACAAAGTATAGTCTAGGGTGTGGAACCGCCAAGCCCCCCTCTTTTACCGGCAGTTGTAATGTTTGCAGGCTAATCCGGGCTTGACCCCCCCCTCCATATTAGTTCTCTGAATAGCGTCTCTATTTTTTTGAACCACGTTTGCCCTAGCCAGATAGGAGAGTTATGGAGTTGATATAGTATCTGTGGCTGCCATATCATTTTTATTAAATTGCAGCGTCCTGCTACCGACAACGGCAGCCGTTTCCATATATGACATTTTTGTTTTAATTTGAGTAGAAGTGGGGAGATATTAATATTTGCATATTGCGTGACATCCTTCGTAACCCAGATCCCTAGATATTTTAGTTTGGTGACCACACTCAATTGCGAGATGCCTGGGAATGTCTGGGGGCCGAGTGGATCCAATGGTAACAGAGCGGATTTTTCCCAGTTGATAGTAAGACCTGAAAACTGTCCAAATTCCCCGACCATTTTCATCACTCTGTCTAGTGAAGTTTCCACGTCCCCTAAAAAAAAAAACACGTCATCTGCAAATAGTGCGATCCTGTCCTCCCCCATCTGTCTTCTGAACCCCCTTATGTCTGCCCTCGACCTAGCCATAATAGCCAGGGGCTCCATGGCAAGGGCAAACAAAAGGGGGGACAGAGGGCACCCCTGTCTTGTCCCTCTTTCCAGGTGGAACACTTCTGACAACTTGTTGTTTATTCTAACTTTAGCTCTTGGTTCCTTATAGAGTAATCTAACCCAGCTAATAAAGAGAGGTCCGAAACCAAAATTTTCTAGCGCTTTCCATAAGTACGACCATTCTAGGCTATCGAAGGCCTTTGCCGCGTCAAGTGACAACACCGCTCTAGAGCCCCCGTTATCTGTTGGTGCCTGTAGATTCAGAAAGAGCCTTCTAATATTGGTACTGGTTGCTCTACCTGGTATGAAACCTGACTGGTCTGGATGGACTAAGTAATTAATACATCTATTTAAGCGAGTCGCTAGTACTCTGGCCAGGATCTTTACATCAGTGCATAATAGCGATATTGGGCGGTAGGATGAAGGGTCCAGTTGGTCCTTCCCCTCCTTGTGAATTACAATTATGGTCGCTTCCGACATTGAACTAGGAAGTGCCCCCTCGCTAACTGCCCCCTCCAGGGTCCTAAGCAATTCTGGTAATAGTACCTCCCCATATCGCCTATATACCTCTATTGGGAGCCCATCGGTGCCTGGGGACTTCTGGTTAGGCATGCCAGCCACTGCTTGCTTTATTTCCTCTAGGGTAATTGGTGCCTCCAGGTCCTGCATGTCCTTCACTGGCAACGTGGGGACTGTTATTGCTTGAAAGAAGTCTTCCATATCGCCACGCCTCGCCCCTTTTTTGGATTTATACAACGTTTTGTAATACTCGCAAAACGTGTTTATCACCGCTTGGCCATTGGTCGAGATTTCTCCCCCTGCTGTCCTTATTGCTGGAACATTTGATGGAGGGGAATTAGTTCTGCGCAAAAGCGATAGCATACGGCCCACGCTTCCCCAGCCATTCTTTCTGCCTGGTTGGAGTAGGCTCCTCAATAAACCTTGCTTCTGCTTGGGCCACCTCCAATCCAAGTTTACCCTCTTGCTCTCTTCCTTCTCTTTTGACTCTTGCTACCTGTTGGATCAAAAGGCCTCTTAAAAAAGCTTTCAAAGAGTCCCAGACCACCCCCGTCGGTGCCGACCCTATGTTGATTTGTAGGTACTCTTTCAAACTAGGGACCAGGTCTCCCGAGTCTCCAATCAGCTCGAGCCAGCCCGGGTTAATTTTCCACTCGTTACGGGGAGCCTTAACCCCTATTTTTATTGTCAGCACCAGCGGGGAATGGTCCGAAACCCCCCTGAGGCCATACTCTACCCCCTTCACCAAGGGCAGTATTTCCTCACTACCCACCGTCATTGCAATTCTAGAAAGAGTTCGGTAAGAGCTAGAATAGCACGAATATTGACGTGTCCGTGGGTTGCAGGTGCGCCATATGTCCTTCAGCCCTATTTCCTCCAGGAACCTTGCCAGTCGGCCCTCACTTAAAGTGGTAGATTTGTTCCCAGCGTTGTAGTCACCAACAGCTATCACTGGGGCTCCAGTTTTGTCTGACGTAAACTCAAGGAGCCTATATAGAACCGCAAACTTGAATGGAGGTGGAATATAAATATTAGCCAGAATATATGGTCTATTCTCAATTAAACAAAAAAGGAATATGTACCGACCCTGATCGTCAATACAGGATTTTATACAAGAGAACATTATTCCTCTTCCCAGCAGTACACTCACCCCCCTTGAATAGGAGGAGTGTACCGAATGGTACTGGGCTTGAAATCTCCGACTATTTAGCAGAGCGACTGTATCCCTAGTCAAATGTGTTTCCTGTAGGCACAGGAGTCCCGGAATTCCACCCTCCAGGAGTGACATAGCCGATGTCCTCTTAATTGGGTCCCCCATACCTCTTACATTCCATGAGGTAATAGGCAATGTTTTATCCTGCATCTAGGGATATGAATATAGTGACAAGCAAGTCAAGTCCCTTCCGTTAGCAAAGATCTATATTTATCCTGCTCCATGATGTATAGTCTCCCAGATCAAGCTCTAACCTTCCTCCTCTTGGCTCGCCCCTTCCCGTCCACTTCTCCTGTAACTTCAAAGACCTTAATGTTTGTGATGCACGCTCCCTAGTTCCTACCCTAATCCCTCCCAACCCACCCTCACCCTGCCCAACTAGGCTCCCCTTTGGGGCTTGTCCTGTGACCTCCCTTCTTACTCCCTCACACATCCCACCTAAGACACTCATCCAATTCCCTCCTACCCTCTCTCCCCCCCAAGGTAAGAGAAAGAGATTCTAGTAGTTAATGTTTACTTCAAAGAGGAAGAGGCTAGACTCCCCCCCTAAAGATGTTTGCCCCTAACAGGGGAGAAAGAAAAAAAAGAAGGGCGAAGCCCCTAGTGATTTAAATGATTAAGACATAAACATAGTCATCCTCAAGTGTTAATAAAAAAGTGGAGAAAAAAAAAAAAAGGAGAAAGGGAGAAAAAAAAAACCCATATCAACATTACTACTATATTACTACATCTTATCAAATGCTACCTAGATATTACATACATTTTGCCCCCCTAAAGATGTTTGCCCCTAACAGGGGAGATAGAAAAAAAAGAAGGGTGAAGCCCCTAGTGATTTAAATAATTAAGACATAAACATAGTCATCCTCAATAAAAAAAAAAAAAAAAAAAAACCCTATCAGCATTGCTACAATATTACTACATCTTATCAAATGCTACCTAGATATTACATACATTTTGCCAAAGTGGAGTAAAAAAAAATTATTTGTTTCTCTGTAAACATTCCCCACTAGTAAAACAAAAGAAAAATTAAAGGACAATAAAAGAGAAAAAAAAGGGGGAAAAGGTTCAACCCCCCTCTTTAAGTCCCCTAATGCTTAAGACGTAGAGGTAAGGGTCCTCAATAATTAGTAGCCAAAAAAAAAACCCCCAAAAAAAAACCACCCTATCAACCGTGCTACATTTTTTACCATACCACCATACCATACCACCACCATACCATATTGAAAACAATTTGCCAAAGTGGCATCAAAAAATATTTGTTTCTCTATGATCATTCCACTTCTAGTAATGTAAAATAGATAAAAGGGGTGCTACCCCCCTCTCTGGTGAATCACCTAGTGTTAAGAGCGTGAAGGAAAACATCCCCCGTCCCTAAAAGACTTCTAGAGAGGAAACATAACGATATATTATTGCTTAAGTATTGCGTAAACTTCTACCAAAGTGCCAAGGTGCCGTTACATATATGTGTTTCTGTTCCCATTCCCCTTTAAACAAACAAAAAAAAACACAAGAAAAAAAAAGGAAGCCCCCTTCCCCCCCCCCAAAAAGAGGGGAAGAAGAGGGGGAGAGAAAAAGAAGGGGGGTGGGAAGGGAGTCACTCCCCCCCCCCGGTAAACAAACCACCCAGTGTCTATGCCCTAAAACTGGGCTGCATTTTAAACTGTTTGGTGGACCTTCCTACATGTCAAGCATTATTAAACACCACAAAAAGACACCAAAGACACCAAAGGAAAAAAAAAAGGGAAAAGGAGAAACCCCCTCCAACACAAAAAAAAGAGGAGAAGAAAAAAAAAATGTACATACTAAAAAGGGGAAAAAAGAAAAAAATGGAAAAAATAAAACAACAAAAAAAAGGGAGGGGGGGGGGAAAGGGGCTAGAAACCAATAAAAAAAGGGTTTTTTTTATATATATATATAAAAATAAAAAAAAGAGGACGTGTATATGTCCATCTTCCATTTCTCCCCGTCTGGGGAAATGGGGGCAAGACAATCCAAAAAATTATATACTAGACCTCACTGTCTCTAGAAAGCTATAGTTCTGTTTTCTTGTCTTCCAGCCATCTTGCCACCTCCTCTGGAGCGTCAAAAAAGAAAGTCCTACCCAGAGCTGTTACCCTCAGTTGGGCCGGATACAAAAGAGCATAAGTGACCTTGTATTTTTGTAGAGTCTGTTTGATAGAGATAAACGCAGCTCTGCGCTTCTGTAGTTCAGGCGAAAAATCAGGGTATATTACTCTTACTCCATTATATGTGATGTCTCCTAGCTCTCGAGCTTTTTGAAGCATAGTCATCTTATCATTATAGTTGAGAAGCTTCAGTAACATGGGCCTGGGGTACGCCCCTTGCTGAGGTGCTTTAAAGGGAACCCTGTGGGCCCTCTCTATAAATGAGAAAAATGATGATAAAGTACTAGCCCCGAAGATCTCCCTGCACCATCCCTCCATAAAGACTATGGGATTTGGGCCTTCACAACGCTCAGGGAGGCCTATCACTCTCACGTTGTTCCTACGGAGCCTGTTTTCCATTATGTCTAACTTAATTGCTTGGAGGCCTGTTTGCTCCTGGAGCCCCCTGAGTTCACCCTGAAGGGGATACAAAGCATCTTCTACAGCACTTAGACTTTCCTCCAATTCGTTAGTCCTTGCCACAGTCCTTTGCAGCTCTTGATTCATAGTTAGCAGCTCCTCTTTAATACTTATTAGCTGGTTATCAAAATTGACTATGTAGTCCTTACACGAGTTAACTGCACATAACAGATCCCTTAATGTGGGTTCCTCCTCTACGGATTCCCCAGCTGGCATAGCAGATATTACCGGGTTTGCAGATGAAATTACAGTTCCACAGATTTCTCCCCCCGGCCCTTTGGTACTCACATTTTTGACGCTTGATGCGCTGACTGTACTGGATGTGCTGGTTAATTTTGTAGCTGCTGGGCCCTGACTTCTTCTATCAGACGCAGGTCCCGTCTGTGACTTGGCCTGTGATGTAGCTGGGGGAAGATGGCCTTTTGCTGGTGAATTGGACGCTGTATGTGCAAATAACTTAGCCGCTGCTGCTGCCTGATTGCTCTTGGCAGATCTGGTGGTGGACATCCCGTCCTGGAGCTGTTGGTCCTCAAGCCCCCGTTTTTTACCTGTATTTGCAGTATTGGACATTTTATGACTCTAGTTTTTTCTTCTCCCTTCTCTCCTATGCCCTCCCCTCCTTAGATTAAGCCCAGCAGTAGCGCAAATCTTCCACCGCTATGTGAAAAATCAACCTAAAGCCTGCAAGGCTGCTAGGAGGGGTACAGGCGGGGATAAGGGGCGATTTGCAGCCCTTATCACATCACCCTTGAGACAGGGAGTATAACAGGCAGGAGAGAATGCAGGAGAAAATGCTGTGTTTTTACTGGATAATCCACCCCAAGCTGCAGAGCCAATAAGACAAATGGGCAAAGCACAAACCCCCTTATGTATGTATATATATTTTATTTTTTAACTGTTAAATTATAAGCAGGAGGATATGGTTAGTAAGTTGGCAGCAAAAGCAGCAGAGGGGGAGGGGGAAGAGCATGCTTGAGCCCAAAAAAGAAGGGGGGAAACTCCTACAGCAGCTGCTCTTGTTTAGGTAGCAGCTAATAGCACGGTTTACACTGCAGGACCTCCTCACTCCTCACTGTCCCTTGCTCGTCCAGAGCGCAGCTCCTATGATGGACCACGAGGAGCTAGTGCCAGCACACGGCCCGAGATCTCGCGGGATTCTCCAGGCAGCTCCGTGCTCTATGGGGCTTCCAGCCAGGCGTCTGAGCTCAACAGTCCGGGTCCCGCTGCACCTCCTCGCGGCCAGCCCGCAGCCGCTCTCCGGGCGGAAGGAGGAGGCACGGCCACCCCGGGACAGGGGGAGACAAAAAAAAAAAAGGAGCCGCAGCCCCAGGAAACAATCCGCGGCACACTGGACCACACCAAAGAGCGCCGGACAGCCTCAGTTCCCAGGTAAGACTTGACTTAGGTTTTTGTGTGGGTTAAAAGTTGCTTATGCTTCCATGCAGAGGCAGATCATGCAGAAGCAAATCAAAGCAGCGGGGAGAGAGAGTAGAGAGGTAGACACACTCACTCACTCCACCATGCTCTCCTACATCCGGTCACGCCCCCCCCCTAGAGGAATCTAAACTGGGATCCAACACCATATATTCAAGTCCCCTCCCATAATTAGAACACCCTCTTTGTTTTGATTTACCACGTCCGCATATTTCTCCAATGCGGATACCGGGTCTTCATTTGGGAGGTAGATATTTGCTAAGGTAAACTTTTGTTCATTTAATGTCCCCTTAACCATGTGGAAGCATCCTTCCTCATCAGCCACTACCTTAGATTCTCTCCATATTATCCTTTTGGCCAGCAAAATTGCTACTCCGTTGGCTTTTGAAGTCTGGGACGCTGCTAAATATACTGTCGGGTATCTTTGGCTCCTCATCTTTGGGATCTTATCCTTTCTAAAATGTGTTTCTTGTAGGAAGACAATTTGTGATTTTAATCTCCCCAATTCCATAAATAATTTGGATCTTTTTTCTGGGATATTTAACCCTTTGACATTGTAAGTGGTAATCTTTATTCTATTCATCTTGATTCCCTTTTTTTCCTTCCCTATTCTCCTCGCACCCCCCCTTAATCTACCCCAATGTTTAGGTCCTCCCACATTAGCAAGAGACAGGGAACAATGGGGAGCGGAGAGAGGGGAGAGACACCCACCCCTCAAAAAAAAAAAGACGAAAAAGAAGAGAGAGAAAAAAAAACATGTATCTCGGATTCTGGTCCTCTGTCCAAGTATCCGAGTATTCTTACGTCTCTCCCCTGTGGAACCCACTAATCTTGTGGGGCCCCACTATTGGTAGGAGAGAGAAAAAAAAATTATGAGCGTCTCCAACTTCCCTCCACTAAGAGGAGAGGCGCTCTAATGGGGTTAAGTACAAGAGCATCACGGAGAGTCTCGCCTTCTGCCTATCTAGGTGCACCCAATCTGTATTCATTTGATCCATCCCCCAGATCTCCCCCCGTCCCACTCTGTCTAACCAGAGAGCAGTTTTCACACCAATATACACATAGTATAATAAACACAGAATATGCACCGGACCATAATCAGAAGAGGAGCCAACAAAAAGAAAAAAAAAACAGAAACAAAAACGAGGAGAGACCTCCCCTCTCTAATTCCAGTTTTGCCTTCATTCATTTCTACATTTATCACATTACGTTATTACTGTTTTTACTTTGGGAACCTAGTTACATAATTCCCCTCTCTTCCCTTATTAACCCAGTCTCCAACCCTATTCCCCCACCCCCCCTTATCCCTATCTAAGCCCTTCTGGTAATTTTCCCCTTAGTGCCACCGTATCAGATGTCTAGCACTTTTACCTTTAACCTTACTACCTTAGTTCTGGATCACACTCTTCACTGTCCCTTATCATCCCCCTTACCCGTAAAAAGAAAAAGAAAAAGATAAACAACACATCCCCAGAAAAAAAAAAAAGAAATATTCCGTAATGCCCTCTAGGGCAGGGTTTGACAAATTTGCTTGGAATCTAGGAGCCAGCTAAAAAAGTTAGGAGCCAGAAAACGCACCCCGTCCCGACGAGCTTGCGCGCAGAAGTGAACACATACGTGAGCAGCGCCCGCATATGTAAACGGTGTTCAAACCACACATGTGAGGTATCGCCGCGATTGGTAGAGTGAGAGCAATAATTCTAGCCCTAGACCTCCTCTGTAACTTAAAACATGCAACCTGTAGATTTTTTTAAACGTCGCCTATGAAGATTTTAAAGGGTAAAAAAGTTTGTCGGCATTCCACAAGCGGACACAATTTTGAAGCGTGACATGTTGGGTATGAATTTACTCGGCGTAACATTATCTTTCATAATATAAAAAAAAATGAGGATAACTTTACTGTTGTCTTATTTTTTAATTAAAAAAAGTGTAATTTTTTCCCAAAAAAGTGCGCTTGTAAGACCGCTGCGCAAATACGGCGTAACAGAAAGTATTGCAACGATCGCTATTTTATTCTCTAGGGTGTTAGGATAAAAAAAAAAATATATAATGTTTGGGGGTTCTAATTAGAGGGAAGAATATGGCAGTGAAAATAGTGTAAAATGACATTAGAATTGCTGTTTAACGTGTGAGATCAAATCAAGACTCGGGTCCCAGTCTAGTTCCTGGACGGCCGCTCTCGCGGGATGAGGACGTGACGTGAGCGAGGAGGGGAGGTGCCGGACTGCTCCATGCCTGCTCCCGGCGTGTGCTGTGCTGAGCCTCCGACGGAACCATCAGCGGCTTGCTGGAAGACAGCGTGAGAGGCTGCTAGTACGGCGGAACGCGCAGGAGACTCTACAGCCCCGCTCCCGACCTGACGAAAATGACCTTTCGGTAACCGGAGGAATACACTGCAAGGCTCCGGATGAATGAGAGGAGCACCGCAGCAGAGCGTCAGCGGGGATTCCCTACAGGTGTTCCCCCGATAAGGCTAGTACGGCTCAACGGCTGCCGGAGAGAGGACCAAAGGGAATGGTGAGACGCTCGTAAGAGCCGAGTCGGGTCGGGCTGCGGCCCCCCCTTTTTTTTTTTTCCCCGGACCCATCCAGCCCGGACCCGGATATGTATCGAATCAGGGGAGGGTGTTGTCTCTTTCCTCGTAAGGTATATAGACAGGACTGATCACAGAATCCATCCATCTGCCAAGAAATGTTCAAATAGCAGCGCTCAAAGTCCCTTTACTTATGAAAATGTTTTACACGATCTGTGATGGGGGCTCGAGTAATACTTGGTTAAACTGCTGGGTCTGTGCTATAGGGACCAGTATAGCGGACTATCGATCAAATCTTCTCGCTCCTTACACAGGTCATTGAATGCCAATTTGATCAAGTGGTCCCAGTGGTTGCCCCATCTATAATCTCTTTACATTTGTATTACTATTCACTGCTGTCTCAGGCTTAAAAGGAGGTCTCGATAGGCATGTTGTATGGAAGAGTAGAAGGGCCCATCTCGCTCTACGTAGCTCTTTGACTCATGACCCATGATACATTTATAAAAAAAAAAAAATATGTGAAATAAGCAGGACTTGCTACACAGGGACCTGTAAATCGGACCGCACAGGTTCATTTTCTCACTTTATTTTTTGCCCCCGACCCTTCGTTGACCTCATGGAGCAAGACAATAGTGAACTATTGTAAACCCCCCCGGGATTGCCCTGGAACGGCTTACAGAGCTGACACCACAAGGAGACTTTATTCTCCGCTCTGTGTCCCTTTTCTCCCTGCATCTAGAGGGGGAGATGGGGAATAGAGGGAAACAGGCTACTTGACTACAGTGGACCAGCGAGGCGGAGGTGTCCCCACCCCAACCCGTAGCGGGGGACACATACCCTTATAGGCGTCTCTCTGGGTATGTGAGGCAGGGTAGCTCCACGGGCTGGCTACCAGTTGGGGGAAGGAGGAGAGGGGGAAGGGAAAGGGAGAAGACATACGGGTCCGACCGGCCGCGAGAAGTGCTCTCGCTTGTCGCTCGGCCCTTTGCCTCCTTATCTCAGCTCCATTTCCAAACTGGGGAAGAGAATCAGACCTTCCAACAAAATGAATAGATCGACGAGAGGGGGTACTACAAAACCAACTAAGAAGAATTCAGGGAATAGTTCCATTCAACAATATATGACTCAAGAAGGCAGCCTCAAAAGCCCTGGTCTCGCAAAAAAAAATGAAAAAAAGAAGACAGATACAAAAAAGGGTGCAGGAACAGGTAGTGTGGAGAGCTCCCGAGGTGAAACGACACTAGAAAGCGAGCAAGAGCAATATAATGCAGAGGAGCTAGCCCAAGATGCACTTCCCCCTACAAAGGCAGAGATGAATGCAATGTTGTTGAGGATGGAAATCGTCATGGAAAATATCATTAAGACAGAAATTAATAAGGTGAGATCAGATCTTGGAGGGCTCTGTGACAGAGTGGTAGAGACGGAAAGGAGAATAGAGGAGCAGGACCAGGAGATAAACTCCTTGAAAAAACAAGTAAAGGCCCTGACTGAAAACCAGAGAATGGCGGCATATAGGATTGAGGATCAGGAGAATCGTAATCGGCGACAGAATCTTAGAATTAGAGGGGTGGTAGAAGAAAAAGATGAAGATCTCAGAGATACTATGAACACAATTTTTAACCCTTTGTTAGAGAGATCCGTAGAACCTAAGCCCCTCAAGATCGAGAGAGTGCACCGAGTGGGGAATCCCCATCAGATAGAAAGATACGGCCCAAGGGACGTGATCGTGCGATTCAGGAATTATGTCGATAAAGCAGAAATCTGGGGAAGTCTTAGGGGAAAACCCCCCCTGAGATATAGAGACACTGAGTTACAAATATTCTCCGACCTGTCGAAAGAAACGCTGGCAAGGAGAAGACACTTGAAACCCCTTTTGGAGCTTATGCGGGCACAAAATATTAGGTACCATTGGGGCTTCCCGGCGTGCCTTGTAGGCATTAAGGGGGGCAAAACAGCACGATTAAGGTACCCGGAGGACCTGAATGATTTCTGCTCTAAAATGGACTTAACAATACCTGAACTTCCTGATTGGCTTGATTAGTTGGGCTATGCTTGATCCGGGTTTGTGGGTCGGGGTGGGGGGGGGGGGCGGGGGGAGACAGGGGAGCGCCCAGAGCACCACCATAGATGAGGAGCCAAGGATGAGGGCGAGGAGTCTTCTACCAGCGGCTCCCAGGTCAAGTTTTGGCCAGGGTGGGAGAGGGAGGGATGAGGGGTGGGGGGGTTGGGGGGGGGAGAGGAGGAGGGGAATTTGGGGGGCAGGCCAAGAGTGGGCCAGGGCGGGGGAGGGAGGGAGGGGGGGTTGGGGAGGTGGGGGAAGGGGGGGTAACGGGAGGGGGACCATCTGCACGACTCCACAGGAATTCTTCTCAAACGCAAAAAAAAAAAAAAAAAAAAAAAAAAAGAGAGATAAATGGCAGATATTAAGTTCTTATCATATAATGTAAAAGGATTAAACTCCCATATTAAGAGATATAAAATTCTTGCCGAACTTACGCAGTATAAAGTAGACATAGTCTTCCTACAAGAGACCCATATTACCTTAGAGTCTAATATCAAGCTATATTCATCTGATTATCCCGTCTGGTATTATGGGGACACAGTCTCATCGAGATCTCGGGGGGTCGCTATAGGATTTGCAAGAGGAGTTAGATACACAGTGGTGGACAGATTGAACGATCCGGAAGGGAGGTTCTTGTTCTTGAAAATAAAACTAGGAGAGGAGGACTACACTCTGGCAAATGTATATGCACCCAATGTCAACTCGGCTAAATATATTAGTAAAATACTCAGAAAATTAAAAGATTTTGAAAAGGGGCATGTGGTGTTAATGGGGGACTTTAACTTTTGCATGTGTCCGAGCCTCGACAGTACGTCCCATGCTCAGGGGAATAACGGTGAGCACCTTAAGATACTGAAAAAACAAATGATACAAAACCAAATGGTGGATGTCTGGCGAATCTTCAACCCTAAGACAAGAGACTATACGTTTTTTTCCCCTGTGCATGGGACGTACTCGAGGATCGACTACATCCTCGTAGATCATAGACTTTTGGAGAGGGTGGTCGAAGCAAGTTGTGAGATCATAACGCTATCAGACCACGCCCCTATAACCATGAAAATAAGTACATCCATACAAAAATGCAGCCCTCCTGAATGGAGATTGGATGAAGGTCTGTTGAGGGACGAGGATGTGGTCGAGAGAGTACAGAAAGAACTGGAATGGTATTTCCAGGAGAATGACAAGGAGGGAATCACAGGAGCAACCCTGTGGGACGCCCACAAAGCGTATATAAGAGGGATTTTTATTGCTGAGGGGGCAAAGAAAAATAAAACAAGAATGAGTAAACTAAAAACATTAAAAGAGGAGATATATAGGCTGGAACAGGAACATAAATTACAGGGCCACAAGAGGGAAACACTCCGTAAGTTAACTATAATAAGGGATGAATACAAAGCCCTTGCCGGGCAAGAAACCAAGAATTTCATAGACAGGGTAGAGAGAGAAAGATACGTCTGGGGAAATAAACCTAGTAAAAATTTGGCCAGAATGGTAAGAAAAAAGAAAACCAGGAATTTTATCGAAAAAATTAGGAATGGGAATGGGGACTTAGTGTATGCGACAAACAAAATAGCAGAATCCTTTAGAAGCTATTATGAAAAACTATACGACGTCCAACAGAAGATCAGGGACCCAGCCGAAAAAAAGGATAAGATCAGGGAAGTATTACAGCAAACCAATCTACCGAAGATAGAAGAGCATGAGATAGAAAGAATGGAGGAAAGTATAACCGAGCAGGAAATAAGGGAGGTCTTAAGGAATGCTCCCAATGGGAAAAGTCCTGGACCAGACGGCTTCACGTCTGCCTACATACAAAGGTTTAGTACCATCTTAGTCCCTAGACTATGTCAATATTTCAATGGGTTGGGGCTAGACTATGAGATGAGTAGAGAGGCATTAACAGCTACGATCACTGTCATTAAAAAAGAGGGAAAGGACAATACGAATTGCTCAGGGTTCCGACCTATCTCACTCCTGAATGCAGATACCAAACTGTATGCAAAAATTCTGGCCGAACGAATGAAGGGGGTAATGACAGCCATTGTCCACCCGGACCAGGTTGGTTTCATACCTGGTAGGGAGGGAAAGGACAATGGAGTTAGGGCACTTCTTCTCATGGAGCAGATCAAAGAAAGAGGGACCCCCGGTCTACTCCTGTCAGTAGACGCTGAGAAAGCGTTTGACAGGGTAGACTGGGGGTTCATGATACAAACACTAGAATTTATAGGAATAGGCCCAAGGATGATCAAATGGATCAAAACGCTCTATTTCCACCCATGTGCTAGGATCAAGATCAACGGATCTTTATCCGCACCCTTTGAGATGCGAAATGGAACCAGACAGGGCTGTCCCCTGTCCCCCCTTCTTTTTGTCTTATCATTGGAACCCCTGCTTGCAATGGTTCGACAAAATCCAGAAATATATGGAATAGAAGTTGGAGAAGATGAGCACAAATTATCCGCCTTCGCAGACGATATTCTATTCTATATAAGTAGCCCAAGAGTCACCCTCCCGAAGTTAATAGCTACCTTAAAACAATATGGTGAGGTATCAAACTTCAAAATGAATACAGAAAAGACGGAGATCCTGAATATCAACATTCTTAAAGAAGAAGAACAATATCTGCGGAAGAAATATAATTTCAAATGGCAAAAAGAAATAAAATACCTGGGAATAAAACTGGCAAATACCATCAAGAAAATATATAGAATAAATTTTATCCCCCTACTCAACGAAATAAAAAGTGAAATTAAAAACATATATAATAGACCAATTTCGTGGTTCGGGAGGATAAATGTGGTAAAAATGGTTCTCATCCCAAAAATTCTATACAAGTTTCAAATGGTCCCAATTTACCTACCACCGTCATTCATCAAAATAATTAACTCCCTCATAATGAACTATATTTGGAATAATAAAAAACACAGGGTGTCTGCTCAAACCCTAAAACGGGCCAAGAAAAAGGGAGGATTAGCTGTACCCGACATCAGATTGTATTATAACGCTTCGGTTCTCTCACGGGTTATAGAATGGGCTAAAGAGTCCCAGGACAAAAGATGGATAAACATTGAATGCACATTAGCGAGGGCACAGTTAGGGAGATTAATTTGGAATCCACCACAATATAGATCTTTACACACTTCAACACACACAATTACACATAATGCATGGAGGATCTGGGATAGACTTCACAAACAATTAAAAACAGAATTCAATTCACCCTTTATAGATTTAAAAGAAAACGAATATTTCACCCCAGGGACAAAAGAAGTAGGGGGAAATTGGATCACAAATAGAACACAGCTAAAAGATATAACACTAGATGGTAAAATTAGGACACTTCACGATATTAAATATAGGATTGGAATTAGGGCGCTCGACGAGTGGAGATATTTGCAGTTAGTGTCATTCGTCAAACGCCTACCACACCCTTTGAGGTCACAAGAGGACTACACTATATTGGAACAATTGTGTAGCATCGAAAGCTCAAAAGGAAATATATCTAAAATCTATAATTACTTGCAGAAAACGGAAGAGTTGGACACGCTAAAATACATCCAAAATTGGGAAACAGACTTAGGGGTCCCAAGGGGGAAAACGACCATAGGAAGAATCCTGAAAATGACTCACACCTCGGCAGTAGATGTAAGAACTGCCGAGATGAACTTCAAATGTTTGACGAGGTGGTACGCTACCCCAGATAAAATGGCCAAATTCAGAGGGGGTGAGTCAGAGAAATGCTGGAGAGGTTGTGAGTTAAGAGGAACGATGGCACACCTTTGGTGGGACTGCCTGAAAATTAAAGCCTATTGGAAAAAAATCTTGGCCCTGATAAAGGTAATAACAAAAAAAGAAGTGGAAGATAACCCATGGGTAGTTCTTTTTCATGGAGGGGAGGTTCCAGAGAAGGAGTATAAGGGTTCCCTGACCCCTCATTTGTTGAACGCAGCGAAAAGATTGATCCCCCTTAAATGGAGAGACGCGAAAAGCCCGCAAATGTGGGAGTGGATCGACTCCGTAGAGGACACCTATAGGAGAGAGAAATTAAAATACGGAAGTTTTAAACACGAGGTAGAGGAAAAGGACATATGGGTTCCCTGGTTGGAATTTAAAAAGACCTGGAGGTTCGCAGAAAACCTGAGAGAGGAATAGGAACACATTGTCAATTAATGGGAGTGAATTCTTATAGTGGAGTCGAGGGATGGTCAAGGGTGGGGTGTGGGAAGGGGGGGAGGGTAGGAGGGGGGAATTAGTCGGGGAGGGGGGAGAAGGGGTGCTGGGTATCTCTTTGTCACGCGGATAAAACCTGTTAAAATTCCGTACTTAATACAAAAGAGAGTCTCCCAAACGGAGAAAAAAAAATAAATAAATAAATAAATATAAATAAATAAATAAATATATAATAAAAATAATAACAAGTATAAAAACTTGTATAAGAAATACACCACAAATGATGCTAAACCAGATGTAGAGACGGAATTATGAATAAAATCATGAGCAAGTCTCTCACTGCGGTGAAGTCTGAAGTGGCAAAAAAAAAAAAAAAAAAAAAAAAAAAAAAAAAGAATTGCTGTTTAACTTGTAATGCTTAACTTGTAATACCAACGGCCACCACCAGATGGCGCCAGCTCACATCTGGTGGTAATAACTTGTAATACCAACGGCTCACCACCAGATGGCACCAGCTCCAAAAAAATAAAAATAAAAAAAAATTTTTTTTTTTTTTTTTGCTCCCCTCACTTCCCCCCTGCCTGCAGGCCATTTATAACTGGTCCGCGGGCCGCAAATGGCCCGCGGGCCGGTACTTTGAGATCACTGGTCTAGGCCTAGTCCTAAATACTTAATGATAATTAATTAATAAATTAGTTTTTTTTTCCTGGGGGGGGGGGGACATTTTCTTTTATTTTTTTATTTCTTTTTACACTTTTACACTCTTACAGTGATACTTAGAAGTGCAACATTACCTCACATAGGTAGATAAGATAAAATTAATAGATATAATCAATACACATATATACTCACCTCAATAATAGATACAAGGGACAACAGGGATAATAGGGACTTATAAAACATATAATACACATAACACATACATGTATTTAATACACACATAATACACATATAATACACTGATTGTAATAACAAGCACTCGACACTGGGAGGCCCCTAGAGCAGGGCTCGACAAATCCCGGGCGCCAGGTCGCCATGGCGACTAGAAATGGGGCCCTGGCGACTTGGCTTGGAAGGGGGGGCAGCTTTTTTTGAGCTGGGGCCATCTGGTTATTACCACCAGATGTGAGCTGGCGCCATCTGGTGGTGGCCGTTGGTATTACAAGTTAAGCATTACAAGTTAAACAGCAATTCTAATGTCATTTTTCACTATTTTCACTGCCATCTTCTTCCCTCTAATTAGAACCCCCAAACATTATATATATTTTTTATCCTAACACCCTAGAGAATAAAATGGCAAACGTTGCAATACTTTCTGTCATGCCGTATTTGCGCAGCGGTCTTACAAGCGCACTTTTTTGGTGAAAAAATTACACTTTTTTTAATTAAAAAATAAGACAATAGTAAAGTTATCTCCATTTTTTTTTTTATATTATGAAAGATAATGTTACGCCGAATAAATTCATACCCAACATGTCATGCTTCAAAATTGCGTCCGCTCGTGGAATGCAGACAAACTTTTACCCTTTAAAATCTTCATAGGCGACGTTTAAAAAAAATCTACAGGTTGCATGTTTTGAGTTACAGAGGAGGTCTAGGGCTAGAATTATTGCTCTCGCTCTACCAATCGCGGCGATACCTCACGTGTGTGGTTTGAACACCGTTTACATATGGGGGCGCTGGTCGCGTATGTGTTCGCTTTCTGCGCGCAAGCTCGTCGGGACGGGGCGCGTTTTCTGGCTCCTAACTTTTTTACCTGGCTCCTAGATTCCAAGCAAATTTGTCAACCCCTGTCTTAGGATGTGCAAAGTTTCAAGACAATTGATTGAGATTAAGGTACATTATGGTACGTTAAGCTCTGTTTTAGCATTGTAAAATATAGCTTATTGTGAATAACTTTGGTGTGATAACTCAAATGAGCTGACATTTTCAGAATATGTTGACATGGATATGATCTTCTATTGTGTGAAGTTTGGGGGAGATTAGTTAACATTTAAAGTCTTTTTCGTACGTTAAGCTACATTAAGCTCCCAAAAAAACAAGCCTAATGTCCCTAGTTTGCCTTGTGGAACACCATATAGCACGAAACTTATAGGATATAGGATAGGTTTGGGTAGTTGAGATCTTGGGCTGTGCAAAGTTTCAGGGCAATTGAACTTTATTACTCGTTGAGCTACATTAAGCCATTTTCACATTAAATGTTTTTAGTTAATCCCCTATATTTGTGCTTTTAAGCGCAAGGAAATCATTTGCTAGAGGAGAAGCTAATTTTTGCTACAACAGTTTTGGCGGGCCAGAAAGGAATTCGTTCAGATCTTCCTAATTCAGCGGACCTCGAGTGGGAAGCAGTGGCGGCTGGTGAAGTTTTAGGATGGGGGGGGCCAGACCCGCCCCTCCTTTTTGACCCCTCCCACATATAAGCCCCACCCCTTATAGCATCCACCCACTTCGTCCCCTGTATTCTACTTGCTTCCACCCATAGTGTCAGGAGTATACAGCTCAGCATCACAGGACAGAGTATAGCATATAGCATTTCTCACAACGCCTGGTTTATAGCATTTCTCACAAAGGTAGTATATAGCATTTCTCACAAAGCTAGTATATAGCATTTCTCACAAAGCTAGTATATAGCATTTCTCACAAAGCTGGTATATAGCATTTCTCACAAAGCTGGTATATAGCATTTCTCACAATGCCTGCTATATAGCATTTCTCACAAAGCTGATATATAGCATTTCTCACAAAGCTGGTATATAGCATTTCTCACAAAGCTGGTATATAGCATTTCTCACAATGCCTGCTATATAGCATTTCTCACAAAGCTGATATATAGCATTTCTCACAAAGCTGGTATATAGCATTTCTCACAAAGCTGGTATATAGCATTTCTCACAATGCCTGTTATATAGTATTTCTCACAAAGCTAGTATATAGCATTTCTCACAAAGCTGGTATATAGCATTTCTCACAACGCCTGCTATATAGAATTTCTCACAAAGCTAGTATATAGCATTTCTCACAAAGCTAGTATATAGCATTTCTCACAAAGCTAGTATATAGCATTTCTCACAACGCCTGCTATATAGCATTTCTCACAAAGCTAGTATATAGCATTTCTCACAAAGCTGGTACATAGCATTTCTCACAACGCCTGCTATATAGCATTTCTCACAAAGCTAGTATATAGCATTTCTCACAACGCCTGCTATATAGCATTTCTCACAACGCCTGCTATATAGCATTTCTCACAAAGCTAGTATATAGCATTTCTCACAAAGCTGGTATATAGCATTTCTCACAAAGCTGGTATATAGCATTTCTCACAAAGCTGGTATATAGCATTTCTCACAACACCTGCTATATAGCAGATGTACATAATTTGTCCTGTATAGAGCTATATATACAGTAACAGGACAAATTATGTACATCTGCAGTCAATGATGATAGAGGAAGGTCTCTATATACAGGAAGGAAGGTGTGGGTATATATAGCTGTATACACTACTACACAGATAATATACACACATTGTGAGTACATCTGTTCTGGGTAGTGTATAGCTATATACACCTACCTTCTTCCTTCCTGTATACTGGACAGATGTTCTCACGATGTGTGTATATAGTGTATACAGCTAGCTATATATACACACACGACATCCAGGCACACAGGGTTCTCTTAATCCACATGACATGGGTTCCCCAATTGTGAGTACACTGTTCCTGCATAGGACATACAGGGACCCCCCCTGAAGTAAAGCTCCCACACACACACATACATACAGGCAGGGCCGTCTTTACCGCAGGGCAAATGGGGCATGTGCCCTGGGCCCTGTCACTGTTGGGGGCCCAAAGCAACCCCCTTAAAAAAAAAAAAAAAAAAAATTTTTTTTTTTTTTTTTTTTTTTTTTAGGGGTCCGGAGGCCCCCAGGGGCCCGGAGGGCCCCAGATGGCAACCCCCCTTTTTTATTTATTTTTAAATAAAAAAAACATTTTTTTTATATATTTTTATTTTTTATTAAAGGGACAATTTTTTTTAGGGGTCCTCAGGGGCCCGGAGGCCAATTAAAGGGCCAATTTTTTTTTTAGAGGTCTGGGGGTCCCAGGGGCCTGTAGTTCCCCAGGGCCCCGGATGACAACCCCCCTTTTTTTTATAAAAAAAATATTTTTTTATATATTTCTTTATTTATTATATTATTATTTATTATATTATAATATTAATTATTATTTATTATATTATATTATATTTATTATTATATAATATAAATGTTATTATTATTATTATTATTATTATTATTAAAGGACCCAGAGGTCCCCAGGGCCCCGGATGGCAACCCCCCTTTTTTTTTTATAAAAAACGTTTTTTTTATACATTATTTTATATATATATATATATATATATATATATATATATATATATATATATTTTATTATTAAAGGGCTCAGAGGTCCCCAGGGCCCCATGTGGCAAACACCCTTTATTTTTTTTTATAAATGTTTATTTTTTTATTTTTGTTTATATATATATATATATATATATATATATATATATATATATATATATTTTTTTTTTTATTAAAGGGCCCAGAGGTCCCCAGGGCCCTGGATGGCAACCCCCCCTTTTTTTTTTATAAATGTTTCTTTTTTATATATATTTTTTTTATTTTTTATTAAAGGGCCCAGAGGTCCCGGATGGCAACCCCCTTTTTTTGTAATTAATTTTTATTAAAAAAAATAATATTAAAGGGCCCAGAGGTCCCCAGGGCCCCAGATGGCAACCCCCTTTTTAAAATATATTTTTTATATATATTTTTTCTTTTTTTCTTTTTATTAAAGGGCCCAGAGGTCCCCAGGGCCCCAGATGGCAACCCCCTTTTTAAAATATATTTTTTATATATATTTTTTATTTCTTTTTTCCTTTTTATTAAAGGGCCCAGAGGTCCCCAGGGCCCCGGATGGCTACACCCCTTTTTTTATATATTTTTTATTTCTTTTCTTTTTTTATTTCTTTTTTGTAAAGGGCCCCCCGCTTCTAAATTTGCGGCAGCCCCCCCCCCTGCTTCTCAATTTCAGGCGGCAGCACCCCCCCATCCTGGTTCTCTGCTCCAGGGGGCCCATGCCTGAAGCTGTGTAAGTGGCTCCATAATTCCTGATGGCGGCCCTGCCTCCCGTTAAGCCCCTGTGCTGCCCACAAATCAGGCTGAAAATCATCAGCGGCACGCAGCCAGTGACAGTACTGCTTCCCTTCCCAGTGTTTTAAAATGTACAGCACCCCTGGCTTCCCTTTAGACGTGCACTTCTCCCTTCCTGCCACTGGGTGCTGCTTGTATATAAAAGTGAATTAGAATGTGATTTTATAACATCCCCAGTTTGCTTTTCCCGAGGCTGACTTCTTCATGTTCTGCTCCTCAAAGGAAAGTCACTATTTGCTAATCTATATTGTAAATAGAAGTTTTCTGTAGAGTGTGCCCAAAGTCTTTATAATATTTGATGATTCACTGCAGGTCTGGTCAGTGTTTTAAAAAGTTCCTCTATTTTACACATGGCATGGGGTCACAGCACCGTCTCTCCATTCTGCTTTAGCACCATGGGACCCCATGCCATGCCATGTGTAAAATAGAGGAACTCTTTAAATCACAGACCAGACCTGCAGTCCAGGCTGAGTAAAGCCTCAGAGCACATGGCATTACTGTCTGTATTTAACTGCTTGATGGGCTTATTTTGGGCCTGGCTGGTTCACATGTATGTGTTTTGGCGGCCCACATTTGCGCAGGCACAGCAGCCCATTCATTTGAATGGGCCGCCATGCCTGCGTTTCCTGCAAAGAAAAGCACATGCCTCATGTAATAGGCTGCGCACACGGCACACCTATGCCCATCAAGCACTGAAATACAGCACTGTCTGTCCATTCTGCTGTCTGCTGTGACTTATCTGCAGTTCCCGCACTGTCAAACTTGCTGCATTTTTAGACGTTTAGGTCACGCTTTTAAAAACACAGTGCGTTTGTGTGTGCAAGAACTGCAGGTAAGTAGCATGGTGCAAAAGCAGAATGGATTTCAAGGCATCCAAGTAACAGATGGAGCGATCAAAGGAACCATAGGCAGGAAACAAAGGCATGGCAGCCCATTCAAATCAATGGGCTGCTGTGCCTGCACAAATGAGGACCGCCCAAAACATACATGTGAACCAGCCAGGCCCAAAATAAGCTGGAGGGGGGCCCAAAAAAAATGTTTGCCCAGGGCCCAAACCATATTAAAGACGGCCCTGCATACAGGGTCTGCTACCCCCCATGTTCCATCACACATGTTGCATTGCTTCCCCGGCTCTGCACTCAGGTTTCCCATTGATGGTAAACAGGGATCAGTGTACACAACCGTGACAAGAGGGGCCACTTTATCTTAACCGTCTTGCTCCAGCAGACATTTTATTCTCCAGGCTGCACATTGTACTCCCCAGCACAGCCTGGACTTCAGGGGGAGACAGGTGCAGAGCTAAATGACAGGGCAGTAGACCAATCGGCTTCCAGCTGCATTTGGGTAAAACAGCAGCCAGACCTATGGGAACTATGCAAATAGCAGTGTGGGAGAGACACATCGCTGTTCTCACTGACATGAGGGGAGATGAATAAAACAAGTCAGTCACACATGCAGCCCTATTTGCCAGCAGTGCTGTGAACAGTGAACTTATGCCGACCCTGCCCTGAGTTCTCTCACTGCTGGTTCAGGATGTGCTGGTGCTGCCTCCTTCTCCTCCCCAGGCTGTCTCTGGCTCTCTCTCTGCACAGGACTGGCCCACTTACTCCATCCATCCATCCCACCTGTCCTCCGAGGAGCCTCTCATGTGGCCCCCCCACTGAATGGTCACTCAGTCCACCCCTCGGTCCAGCACACACACACATCTTACCTTCAGTTTGCCAGAGTGACACGTGCAGCCTATTTGCTGGAGGTGCTGTGAACTGATGCCGAGTGCTGACCCCTGCCCTGAGTTCTCTCACTGCTGGTTCAGGAAGTGTTGCAGGTGCCACCGCCTCCTCCATACCCCCCACACTACCGAATCTAAATCAGGAGGAGGTCTGAACATCATCAATCTTTCCTCCCACAGCCTCACAGCTGTAGAGCATGAGGTCTTGTCATTGGGACTTTCTTTTTGTCCTAATATGGGTACGAATATATTTGATGCTGTTAAAGACATTCATTTGTTTGCCCGTAGGCTATTTTATAAAAGCCTATATGCAAAACACATTGATCCACTCAAAGAACTGGCCCCCAACCTTAAGGCAGCAGATTTCAAAGCCCTTAGGGATTTAAATCTCCTGCTTCAAGAGAACGAGACATTGGATGGAGCTTGGGATGATGAGGATTTGGAGGAAATGGATAATGAGGATAACACCACAAATAAGGACCCAATGTCCAGATTTAAACGAAGATCAAATACATTTCCCTTACTTAATCAGAATCCAGCCATTTCCCACTTCGTCAGAGAAACTGCCAAAGAGCTTGAAGCCATGAAAAAGGACAGTGTCCATTCAAATCTAAGTTCCGAACAACAACTAGCTTTGAAAACTCTTAGAAATCTTCCAAATATCACTATCAAAGCCTCTGACAAAGGGGGAAATGTGGTCTTGATGAACAACAGTAATTATGAGCGAATGTGTCTCAAAATTTTAAATAACAAAGAATGTTATCTCAAAATTACGCCAGCTCAGGTTGATGGCTTCAATAAACAATTTTACGATCTCGTCGATGACTTCTTTCATCGAGGAGTCATAATCAAAGACTTATGGGACTTTATAAGGGTCCCACATCCCAGACAACCCACCTTCTATGCTCTCCCCAAGGTCCACAAAAACCTTGTGGACCCCCCAGGGAGACCCATAATATCGGGTAATGGCTCAATCTCTGAAGGTGTCAGCGAGGTCATTGACCAATATTTGAGACCACACGTTCTCAACCTACCATCTTACACCAAAGATACTATACATCTTCTACAGATGCTTGAAGATCTGACGATACCGACGGACGCCATTTTGGTCTCCGTCGACGTTGAGACCCTGTACAACAGCATTCCCCATTCATTTGGGTTGAGGGCTGTTGAACAGGCTCTCAAGCAGCAGCCAACCACTGATTTCAAGTTCAACGTCTTCATCCTTACTATGTTAGAATTTATTTTGTACCACAACACCTTTCTCTTCCAGGGCTCCCACTACCTCCAGGTACAGGGTGTGGCTATGGGAACGTGCTGTGCGCCTTCCTACGCCAACCTGTACCTGGGGGAGTGGGAGCGGGATTTCCTCCTGGGAGAGAATGCGTCGATGTGCGCTGCCCATATTTTAATTTGGCAGCGTTACATCGACGACATTTTTATTATTTGGGATGGACCACAGAGTGGCCTCGACGAACTTTTGAGACTTATGAATGTCAACAAATTTAATCTGTTCTTTACCATGTCTCAAGACCAATCAGAAATCAGTTTTTTGGACATCAAAATCAAAAAAGATCCCGATGGTAAAATTTACTCCACCCTATTTAGGAAAGAGACCGCTGGGAATACTATATTACATGCGGGGAGCTTTCACCCCGAACCCCTCAAGAGGTCTATACCCTATAGCCAGTTTCTTAGAATTAGGAGAAACTGTTCGATGGAAGATGACTTCCACGAACAATGCAATGCACTCTCTCTCCGACTATCCGCCAGGGGATACACCAAAACCTGTCTCCGGAAAGCGTTTAACAGAGTTGAAGCTCTAGACAGACGCAAGTTGATTTTTAAAACCAAATCACAAAATGTCAGATCTGAAGAAAATAACTCTAGGATTATTTTGGGGTTCTCAAATGAGCATGCAAGAATTAGAAAAATAAGAACAAAATTTTGGCCTATACTCACCGAGGACCCCATCCTCCAAAATCTACTCCTAGATAGACCTCAACTTACGTTTAAACGTGCGGATTCACTGGGGACTATCTTGGTCCGGAGTGAATACAAAAGCAACTCTGCCAAAGACCCCTGCAAGACCCATGGAACTTTCCCATGTGGACACTGCGCGCAATGTGAGGTCATTGGTAGGAGGACCACACTGGCATTGCCCAATGGGGAGACACTCTCGTTAAAACATTTTGCTAATTGTACCACACGGGGAGTAGTCTACCTCATGCAGTGCCAGTGTGGTTCCTTCTACGTTGGCAAGACCAAACAACCTTTTTATAAAAGAGTGGAAAAACACATGCACTCCATGAGAATTGGCAATCTGTATTTACCCCTTGGGAGACACGTGGCCAAAGCACATGGGTATCATATGCCCAAAGTCAACTTTTCCGTTCTTGATAGAATACATATCCCCTTACGTGGGGGGGACTGGAACAAGGTACTTCTCCAGCGCGAGATGCGCTGGATTAGACGCCTTAAAGCTACAATCTTTCCAGGACTCAATGAGATGGAGAGCTTTAGGCCCTTCTTAGAGGGGTTCAGTTCGGGGAAAACGGACTAGCCCCCACATACCACTGGGAGATTATCCTCCTACCCCTTCCCCCTCCCCCTTTTCCCGAACCGACCAACTGTCAAAATTGTCCTTTTTTCCTGCCCCTTCCTTTCCCCTCCCCCCCTTTTCCCCCCCCCCCCCCTCCCCTCTCTTCTTCTCTCCCCTCCCCCCCTTTTCCCCCCCTCCCTATGCAGACCCTAACTGTACCCCTCGGGATACTGGGGCCTCAGGTTGAGATTTGTAATAAGTAGGATTTATATTTATAAATTATTATATGATTCTGATTCTGTAAATGTATGAGTTAAAAAGGTTTTTTTTCTTTTTTGGATTCATATATGAAATTTTTGCTTGTAAACCTGTGATCGACTATTGATGATTTGTTGACAGTGCACCCTGTGGTTCTCCAACTTGGAGCCATATGTGTTAGGTACCGCTTCCTTACCGGCCTTTCTTGGATGTTGCTGATGTCCGTGATGGTCCCACTTCAACCAATCACAAGAGGGCTCTTCCATCCACTGCCGGGTGAGAGTAGCACCTTTGTGCCTGTCCCAGGGGCAATTTATGCCCTAGAGGCTCTCTCCTACCCGGCAGTGGTGACTTTATCTCCCTTTCAACTGTCAGATCTTTGTATCTGCCAGTTTTGAAATATTTAGGCTTAGTAAATATCTTTGCCTTGCCCTCAGGAGTTTTGCCCTCGCTTCATGAAGCGCTCCTTCAATGGTCCCATTTTATCTATCCTCTATTCCCCCTGGTCCGCTGGTCCAATTATGTCCCAAAACTGTAATTTTATTGCTGCCATCTAAATCCATGGACTATTCGGCTCTTTGGATTGGGCAGCAATTTCCGCTCCTTCTGTGCGGACACCCCTTTAGTTTCCCCTGTCCGGTTGCTGAGCGCACTTCATTCGCGTCGTTGTGACGCGTATAGTGGGTGGCTCCAATATGTGTATTGTGTCCAGTCATCTGACATCCCGTGCACCTGATTGGGTGCGCCGCTGTCACATGACTTTCTGGGACTCTGTGACCACACCAGACGCCGTGTGTCATGTGCTGTGTGACGCGCAGGATGCGCGTCACCAGCAGGATGGCCACGGTGCCGTGCCCCTATTGATCAGAGCTCGGCCACCTGACGCTGACGTCAGTAGTGGGCGCGCTGCTTGCACGCCAAACATGGAGGATAGGAATCACGCTAGTTCAGCTCTAATGTCTATCCACTGCTGCTCTCATAATTAATTACCCCATTCAAGGAACAGCTGTTATATCGCTGGAGTGAGTGGATTATTCACACCTGAGGTCTTTCAGCCTTAAAGTAAGTATAAAGGGAAGTCAGGGGGGGGTTCCTGTCAGCATTCATTTTCCTCCCTTCCCCTGTTGGAGTTGGAGGTTATCTTGGCTTCTGGTCAAGTTTGGTCTCTATGACTGGAATGGTTGTTCACCCTTATTTAAGCTGATGCACTGGGAGTGGTAAGTACACCTTAGGGATTTGTTTCTATTTTTGGTCTCACTTTTTAGTGAAGAATCTAATATTCTCCCTGTACATATCTACCTAAATCTCTCCCCAGCCATTACATCTCTTATTGTTCTATGACTGCTGACTCCTTTGTGGAGACTTATGTTACTCCATCCCCCCATGGTTATGGAGTCCTCTGGATTGGGGGATCGTTATGGACATTAAGCATATCATCTGGTTTGGTCGCCCTGATTGCGGTTCATACACAAGCTCCATGGGGATGATCTAGGCGCTCTGTGTCTGGAAAGGGGTGAGTTCCATTTCCTTTCACATATTGAGCTCTCCATTTCTCCCCTTCTTTCTACATGCTGCAAATGTCATAAAACAAATCTTTGGTCACAGGTATATATCTTATATGTATGTTATTATATATTCTTCTTCTGTTTTAGGAAAAAATTTTACTGCTTTCTGCTCCCTGAAGAAAGATGTATTACTGAAACATCTGAAACGCGTCGGATAAATGATCACCTATACCCTTAGCTTAGTCCTGGGGTGTGTGGCGATCCTCTAGCAGTAACAATTTTCTCTACCCTGAAATTTTTCATTTTTTTTAAAATAATGTTGTCATTATGAAATGTTTATGCTGTAAATTAATGTATTAAAATTTATATATTTTTATGACCTAGTTGTCACAATATGTTGTTGGTTGCCCGAAAAAAATCTCACCTCACTTAGAGGTATTCATCTTTTTCCTCCTCCACAGGCTGTCTCTGGCTCGCTCTCTCTCCTGCAGTCTCCCCAGGAACGGCCCTCTTACTCCATCTATCCCCCGTCCTCAGGCTCAGAGGAACCTCTCATGTGGCCCCCCACTGAATGGTCACTCAGTCCTCCCCAGTGTGCCAGCACTTACCTTCAATGGTGCTACTCCTCTGAATTCACTGCACGCATATGATTCCACCCCCACAGTGACGAAAAAAGCACCACCCGCTGTCCTCTCCTCCGGTCTCCACCGCGCCAATCCATAGCCAGCTGCTGTAGCCACAGACAAATGACAGTGGGGTGGGAGTGTTTGCGGGCGCATTGTGTGTGCCCCGACCACACCCTAAACACGGGCAAATCAGCTTCCCAGCCTGCAATCAGCTGATTGCAGGCTGGGAAGCTTCCCATAGACCGCTGCATGTCCGGCGCTTGGTCACTCTTAAAGTGACATTTAAAAAAAAAAAACATTTTTTTTTTTTTTTTTTTACAGATTGGGGGGGCGGCGCCCGAGCGCCCCCTATGGACGGGCCGCCACTGGTGGGAAGAGACATCCAGAACCAGCAAAGGGCCGGTCTATGGTAAGAAATCCATACTTTAAGTTTTTTGAAATGTTTTGCTGTTCTGTGATCAGGATCTTGATTCTCTGACCTCTGGATGGGGTAAGATCTGCTAGATTAAAGAACCTTATGTTTTTTTTTCGCTCTCTGTATAATGACGGAATTTTAATTGTAGGTTATATTCTAGGTCTATTAATTGGGGGGGGGGGGGGCACCTATATCTGACTCCTCTATAGGCCCCATTTAATACAAACCTAAAGTGAATGCTGTATGTGTATGACTGAACAGGGCTAACACCGCGTGTTGCTGCCGCATATGTAATTGACCACATGGCCAAGGGGGAGGGGTGCAGCCACTATTGCTGATGGTCTTGTATATCAATTGACTCTCTAACTTTTAGAGCCAAGTATTGTTTGATATTTAGGACCAGGAATATATGTTTAAGGTGTGTTGTTCTAAGTTTTTAGTAACTTTGGCAATTTTGGATATTTTGTTTAGTTAAGTATGCCTATATTCTAGTACTTCTATGAGCCCTTATTGATATAGCCTGAAGGGTTTGGCTAGGGATAAGTGTCTCAATTGTGTAATCAGTTTTCTAGTTTAGAAATCTCGGTTTGCATTGATTTTGGCGGGATTAAGGTTTTATTTTTTTTCCATTTGTTAATACCGACTATCTTGCGATAGTTCAGATTTAATCCACCATTTTACCTTGGACCAATTTTCTGTTGCAACTGCTATTTTGTTTCTGCTGATTTTTGGTTCTCTGGGAAATCATTTTACTTTTGGCCGTATTTTAAAGTTTGTGAAATTAAGTTATCGTTTTGCAGGAATATAAATTTTTGTCTTTAGTTGTTTTTGTGCGATATTTTATTCTCAAGTGAAATATAGTCTGTCTTTTTGTACTGGATTCCATTTCCAGAAGAATCATTTGGGGTTTTTAAAATTTAATTCTAGTTGTTTTGTGAAGTTTTATACTATTATTCAGTTTTGGGTAGAGAGCAGACAGGTGGGCTTCACCATTATTGTTGTAACATCTAGATAGAAGCCAAAATATTGTTTTGAATAGTGGAGAATTTCATGATACTTTGTAGGTTGTCTGACAAACACACTTAAAAGGCTAAATAACCGTGGGACTGGTCGGGCCGTGTACAATGACCGGAATTCCAGTGCGCGATTGTATTAGCATAAAACGTGAGGGGTAGTATTCTAACAGCCCCGGTCAGGCCGTGTAAATAAATCGGTAATCCGGGGTCGGTTATAGTGATAAAGGCGCAAACCATAACCGATCCGAAAGTAAAGCGCAGGGTGCTCTGGACGCAGAGTCCGTCGAAAAAAAAAACGAATCGATTCGTCATGGGCAATTGGTCGTCCTTGCTGGGGAGGAAACAAATTAACCTCCCCACCAGTCAGACGGCTGCACAGTACATGAAGTCTGGGTTTGGGGCTCGGGCCGTGAGACCCCTTAAAGACTGGCATAGATGGTCAGGGTACAAAATGGTGTATTCCTTTGGAAGGTACCTTTGAAACCTGGAGGTGGGGGAAACTCATCACTGAGTTTAAAACCAGACTCCAGGCTACAAAGACTTTAGAAATAGCTGAGTTGTAACTAATAATGGTGGAAGCAGGGTATACAGTCCAGAAGAACTGCATTATGTATACCTGGCCAGAGGAGATTGCTGAAACTAGTGATCCAATAAGAGAAACGGAGGAAGCCCTCGCTGGGCTAGCCCTGTTAAGACAAGCAGGATCAGCTGGATCTGTAACTGCTGTTGTCTCTCCTGCTGTCACTGACTCTTTTCTCCGTCTCTCTCCCTCTCCAATCTCTCCAACCTGCAGCTTAAACTCTCTCCCTCAACTATCTTCTATAACCACTGAAGCCTCTGCTCTCCATCCTAAAGCTAACTATGATCTGTTTTCTACTACAGATTTAAACATGTTGTGTGAATCTAGAAGAATCCCTATTAGGGACAGGAAAAGGGGAGATTGTATAAAAGCTCTGAAGGAGTACGATTTAGCCATTCCTACTCTTTATCCTTCTCTGGGGAATTATTTATCAGAACCCACTGTAGGTGAAACTGTATATGTTAGTTCGGTATTAAAACCACCGCCCCTAATATACACCCGCTCTCCACCCTGGGACTTATCCAGTGCGGGTGCAACAATTTGAGGGCGCCCCCAAAGCACAGGGAGAAAGGACCCCAGGGGAGAGGGTAGTATGGCATGTCCCTTTTACCTCCTCAGAGATCAGGAGCATTCTAACAGAACTGCCAGACTATAGGACGAATCCTCGGGGGGTCGCAAGAAAGTTTGGTCAGAACCAATTTAGTTACGGAATGAGCGGGACGGACTGTGCCAGAATTCTAAGGGCTAAAATAGGAGATGAAATGGCTGAGGCTGTAATTCTCGTTGTAGCATCACCACACATGAGCAGATGACATCTGGGGGTAAAGAGTTTTGTAAGGCCCTTCTAGGAAAGCTTCCAGAACTGTATGGTGCAACCTCTACTATGGATGTAATGAAATTAAGCCAGAATCCTGGAGAGGAATGCGTTTGTTTCTGGCGTCGCCTGAAACAAGCCGCAATAGATGCAGATCTGGAGGTTGGTCCCGATATACCACCTGAGGGACAAAAGCTTACCGCTATTCACCTCATGTTAAGAGCTAAATTTCTAGAGGGAATCCATTCCAAAATTCGGGACAGGTTATAATTGGCCAGGCCCGAATTTAATGAGATGACCATTCCTGCCATTCTATCCACTCTCGCTGCTATAGAAAGGGATGTGGACCGGAAAAAACAGGAGAAGACACCAAAAATCCTTGTAGCACAAACTCTAGTGGACCCCAACATAAAAACAAACAGGACAAAAATGCGATACATCGCAAGAGACCTTTTTTTGTTTTAATTGTGGGAAGGTAGGCCATGTACAAATATTTTGTGATAAGGAACCAGCCAAACCTCGGGGTAAGTGGCAGTTTATCCCAGAGGATGAAACACCTCAAGTGTGATAACAGGAAACGACTATGACTCACCATAGGACGTTGGCAAACCGGTATCTGCCCATATCAACCTGTATGTTAAAGAACTTAAATACCCTCTACCATGCCTCATCAATACCGGTGCTGCCCGCACAGTTTTAAGAGCTAAAGATATTGAAAGCAAAGTTCCCTTAGGTCTCACAGGTCAGACAGTATCTTTTAAAACAACAAAACCTCTCCATTTCAGGTTGGGGCAACACACAGAGGCCTTTAAGTCTGTGCTAGTATCGGATGATGTTCCCATCAATCTATTAGGGGCTAATATTTTGTCAGAGATACAGGCAATTATTAAGTACACTCCAACAGGTATTGTGGTTAGTAGTGCACTGTCGGATGAGCGCCTATGTGAAATGGTGTCTCTACCATACATGACAGAACCTGGTTGTTTTCTGGGGTTGGATGTGTTGATGGAGGTCGATCCCAAACTTTGGGCGATTGACAAGTATGATGTGGGTCTTCTGTCAGTTCTGCCAACCACAGTAAACATCAGACCAGGGAGCATCTTACCCTAATTACCACAATACCCTCTGAGTGTAGCTCAGATGGATAGTCTTAAAATCCAAATAGACCGCCAACCAAACACCCTTCTGTAACACCCCTTTGTTTCCAGTGACTAAGAAGTCTGTCAAAGGTGAGGAAGCAACTTTCCATTTAGTACATGATTTAAGGGCTAGCAATAAAATCATTATCAGCGATGCCCCTTTGGTACCCAACCCACACACCTTGTTGGCCTCTATACCACCTAACGCAATTTTCTTTAGTGTCATTGATCTAACTAATGCATTTTTTCGATACTACTGGACTCCCAGTGCCAGTACCTTTTTTGCTTTTTTATTCCAGGGCCGACAACTGACTTGGACACGTCTCGTTCAGGGGTCTGTGACTAGTCCCTCGGAGTACAGTTGCAAACTTAAAATAGTGTTGAATCAATGGACCCCAACAAATCCAGAGGCGGTGCTGCTCCAGTATGTTGATAACTTGCTACTTTGTTGCCCCACAAGGGATGTCTGTTATCAGTGGTGTCCACGGGGAATAAAGCTAGCAACGAAAAATTGCAGTTTTGCAAGGAGGTCACCTTTTTAGGACATTGTATATCTCAGGGTACTCGACACCTGAAAACCCAGAGAATTCAGACACTGAAAGACTTCCCGAAACCCTGAAACGCACGACAAACGAGAGCCATTCTCAGTCTTATCAACTACTGTAGAGACTGGGTCCCTAACATCTCATCCACATTAGGACCCCTTTACGAAATCCCATCCCAAACTCCCTTTCAACTGACTGATGATAACTGGTCGACCCTGCAGGACTTGATCCAAAAACTCTCCAAAGCACCTGCTTTAGGTCTGCCCAACTACGACCTCCCCTTCTACCTTTTCTGATATGAAAGCAAAGGCCATGCCACTGGAGTACTGACCCAACTACATGGGTCCAGGTACCGACCCATCATGTATCTATCGACTGCCCTAGATCCAGTCATTCGAGGCTCACCAGGTTGTGTACGAGCCATAGCCGCCTGCACTGTATTGTTACAGAAGGTAGGTGACACATAGTCTTGGACTCCCCACTGACCCTCTATACTCCCCATTCAGTGCAAGAGATCCTAAAACAAACTTCAGACTAAACACCTCTCTGCTGCCAGATTGACCAATTATGAAGTGGCTCTCCTAACCCCTACTAACCTAACTTTGAGACGATACACCATTTTGAACCCAGCATCTCTTCTTCCTACTGTGGAGGAAGAGAGGGGGGAGATAATGGTGTTAAAAATGACAACACTCAAACTTTACCGACTAACAATACTAATCTCTCTACCTCTAACCAACTTTTCGATTTAGAAGAACAACATGTTGATGAACACCATGACTGTGTTTCTTTGATGAAACTTGAGTCAGCAACCATTAGTCCAGTAAAGGAGGCCCCCATCCCAAATGCGAATAACCTTTTTGTCGATGGTTCCAGGTATTATACCCCAGATGGTAAGCCACACACAGGTTATGCAGTGACTACAGTCAGTGAAATTGTGGAAAATGGTTCATTGAGTTCCAACATGTCTGCACAGGAAGCTGAACTGTGGGCACTGGCAAGAGCCTGTGAGACCCAAGAGGGTCAAAGGATCAATATCTATACAGATTCCAGGTACGCTTTCGGGATAGCTCATGATTTTGGGCCTATCTGAAAAGCGAGAGGGTTTGTGACAAGTTCGGGGAAGCCCGTAAAACATGCAGAGTTAATCAACAGGTTATTCCTTGCTTTCAACCTGCTGCGTGAGATTCCATTCTAAAAGTTAAGGCCCACACAACTGATAGGACCCTAGAAGCCGATGGGAATGCCTTGGCAGATAGTGCTAAGGAAGGTGCTCTGAACCCTCCTGGGGAGACCCTGATGCTAGCCATCCCCTCTGATGTGCCTCTGGAAGAGTTTAAGAGACTACAGTCACAAGTAGAATTACAGGAAAAGAAGAGATGGACAGCACTAGGGGGCCATGAGAGGTCCAGATGACATCTGGGGTCTTGGTAATAAATGGTGCTTGCCAAGATTGCTTTTTCCAATGATGGCCCATTCGGCTCATTATCCAGGGCATCAGTCAAAGATGTTTATGTGTGCGCAGGTGGATGAACATTGGATAGCCCCTGGATTTACTACTGCAGCTGCTAATTTTGCAGCAGCCTGCCTGGTTTGCTCATTGTACAACCCAGGTACCAGTACCCAAACGACATTCCCCCGACCAGAATATCCATTTCAGCGCATTCAGATAAACTACATTACGTTGCCAAGGAGTGGGTCATACGAACACGTCTTGGTCTGTGTAGATATGTTTTCAGGTTGGCCAGAGGCATGGCCGGTTTAGAAAGCCAACGCCACCACCACAGCCAAGAAGATCCTGTCCGAAATGGTGTGTCGCTGGGGCCTACCTGAAACGACTGAGTCAGATCGAGGCTCCCACTTCACTGGTCAGATATTTGAAGTATGCAAAGCCCTCCATATCAATAAGGGATTACACACCCCTTATCATCCCCAAAGTAGTGGTAAGGTTGAAAGGTTGAATGGAATCCTTAAAAACAAAATCTCTAAAATAATAGCTGATACTGGAAAACCATGGCCTGAATGTCTCCCCATAGCTCTCCACTCCATCACAAATGCACCTAGATGACCTTACGGGTTATCTCCATATGAGGTTTTGTTCAGAAGTCAACCAAAAACAGGGCTGTACTTTCCCCAGCACTGTCGTCTTTACATTCTCAGCTGATGGGGTATGTGCAGTCACTGCAACTGGAGCTCCAAAAAATCCACCACAGGGTTCATGAGTCCCTTCCAGACCCTGACTCAATAACCGGTTTACATTCTATCCAACCAGGTGACTGGGTTGTCGTATAGAAACACCAAAAATAATCCAAAAGGAAAACACATTGCGCTAGATATAAATATTATACACCATTAATGAGTGATAAATTAATAATTAGCTGCCAGTACCAAAAATTTGTGATCCAAAAATTTCTAAAACATGTGTAATGTACAGTACAGCCTTCAGAAAACAGTGAAGAACTACTAAAATAAATTGATCTTAAATATAACTAATAACAGGTGAATATTGATTCTCACAGTAACAGATTCTTGTGAAAAAACTGTATAAGTGACACAAAAAAAAATATGTATGAATAAAGAGAAAGTCCCACTACATTGAATGGATAAAGGAACATAAGAAAAATCAGTTCTTATGTGGTTAATCGGTCCTTATGGGGTTAATCCAAGTGAACACCCAAAAGAGAGGTTGAAAGATAGAGCAAACTTCATGAACTCATATGGACTGTAAGGACCGATTCGTTTCCAGGTGTAAGAAGAAGATCGAGGGACACGTGGGAGCATATGACAAAAAAGGAAGACTGTTGTGGAATTTTTTTTAAATGTATGTTGTCAGATGTCCCCCAGTGTCGGTTTTGCTGTAATGCGCTCATGTGAGCGTATTCACACATACAGATGTTGGTGGAAGACCATTGGCGCAAATACCTTCCCATGGACACAGCAGATTAGCTTGCTCCTTTTAGGGATGTTCATTTATGCCTCAGCATGGGACTGGCCACGTCTTGTCGACTGCATTAAATGAATCAGAGTAAACAGATCTGCGTACATGGGAACTGTGACGGAATGGCCCGTGATACCCAGAGACTTTTGAAGGATGCGGGGTACTCCTGTGCCAGCTTCACCAATGACTCTTGGGTCTAGGGTCATCCTATGTCCAATAGGGGCATAGGATGACTGAGAAATTATATCTCAGTTTACATGAGATGGGACAGTAATGATAATTCATGTATTGCAGGATATCTTAAAATATTACAGGTGGTTAATTCTGACCCCCAACAGGTCAATAGGAGAGTGACTCATTCATGTGGGGACACATACTGCTGAGGTGTTAATTGAGTCTGGCTCCTAAGATATTTCATTGTGTGAAAGTCTATTGATGATAGATGTGTTGGGGGTTGGCAGTCTGAAAGGTCAGATGGCTGACTTTTCAGCTGTAGTGGATTAGCATGTCAATTACGTCTACAAAGGAATGTGTATTGTGTATCAGGTGAGAATAGCTTATCGCGGAGTCAGAACGTCTGGGTAAATGACTAGTAATTAGTTCATGTAGATTATCTGAATGTCATTATCTAAAGGAATGTGTATTGAGCACCCATTGTGTCATGTTGTGGGTGGAGTTAAGCCGTTGTTTCTTGGGGCTTCTAACTGTATATAACAAGCCTGAGTTTACCATTAAAGTATCCTATCTGTTTGGAACCAGAGAACAGAGCTGTGTCTCGTTATTCTGGGGGAAAATCTAATGGGTCCTGTCTGCTGGATTGTGGAGTGTCGGAAGCTGTCTTGGGTTGGTGGAATGGAATATCATAAACAGCGTTAACCCATGACTGTTACAATTGTTGGCAAGCAATGGAATGATTCCCATCGCCAGAAGAACAGCTACAAGAGGACACAGGACAATGAAGGCACAGTAGGAACGGCTAAAGCTCTCTACCCTCAAGGACTTACTGGAAAACCGTGGCAGACCGGACAGAAACCGTAAGAAGATGACATGATCACAGAACTAGTCCAAATGGATGGAGCTGAAAGACCCAACTTAACAGAAAGGCCGAGCGTAACAGACAGGACACCCGAGGAGGAAAGTTTTGATCGGGCTGTTAAACTAAGACTAGCACACTATGGTCCTAACCCTCCACCGAAGATCATAGACCGAGTTATAGCGGCCGTGGACGCAAATTGGCTACGGCAAAGAGGTTCTGCAGCAGCAGAAGTCACAGCAGCAGAAGTCACAGCAGCACCAACTGAAAGGAGAAAGATACATTTTGCTGCTTTTAAGAATTTCATTGAAACTGAAGGGGAGATTGATGGGTACCTTGCTGATTTTGAACGGCAATGTGCCCTACACCGGGTGCCCACAGAGGAATGGATTACCATTTTGTCTGTGAAATTGTCAGGCCGGGCCAGTGAAGCATTCAGGGCCATCCCAGACAAGGATATTATGAACTATGGACTGGTAAAAGAAGCACTTTTGGCCAGGTATGCCGTCACATCAGAGGCATACCGGAGGCGGTTCCGAGAGACGAGCAAGCAGACTGGAGACTCATATACCGAGTCGGCATGCCGCCTACACCGCACTGCATCCCATTGGGTCGATGGATGCCAAGCAGAATCCGGGGAAGAGGTGCTGCAGGTGTTCCTGCTGGAGCACTTCTTTGACAAACTGTTCCTGGAAGTCAGAGAGTGGGTCCGGGACCGAAAACCTTTCTCCTTGTCTGAAGCAGCTTGCCTGGCAGACAAATACACAGACGCCCGCAAACTACATAACCCTGTGGTCAAGACAACAGCTCGGGTGGATTATCGATCGGCGGCACCCCCTCCGGCTATCGCCCACCAACCCCAGTTGTACCGCCCTACAACATCACCTCCAGCGGCCACTTATTCTCAGCAGCCTAGGTTCAACTCCCAGGACTACTCACAGCCCATCAGGTGTTTTGGGTGAAAACAGCTAGGACACAAAAAGCTAGACTGTCCGTTAAATCCACCCAAGCAGTCACAGTCATGGAGACAGCCAGAAATGGGGAACCCCCACACATCCATGCCTGCGGCCCACTGCGTTGAGGAGGAAGAACATTGGGGCGTCCTGCACGAGGCAGATCCAATACAAGCAGCTAACCAGGACAACAGGCAGCAACACAGGCAGACTGTCTGGGTCAATGGAAAGGCAGCCAATGGCCTACGTGATACTGGTGCTACCATGACCCTGCTACAGAAGAACCTCATCCCAGAGAGCCAGCACACCGGAGAAACTGTAGCCGTAAGAGTAGCCGGAGGCACCGTCTTCTGGCTACCCATTGCCCGGGTTCATCTGGATTGGGGAGTTGGTTCGGGACACGTGAATGTGGGGGTGATGAAGGATTTGCCAGCGGATGTACTACTGGGGAATGATTTGGCCCCCCTTGTTTCTGCTTATGCCCCGATGTGCCCTGCTGAAGCCAACCCAGTGACTACCTGTGCCCAGACCCGCATTGCTGGAACCAACCCGCTTGCTGCTGAGACCCGGGTAAGACTATCTTCCCCGACGTGTACCCTAGATCAGGCACAATATCATAGTCTAAAATGGGAATGTGACAAGTTGGCCAGTGAGAAATCGGAGATGCAACGCCACTACATCATGTATTATGAGATGTCCCGTGGCTTGAACATTGAAATGCACAAACAGGCTGAAATTGTCAAAAGGCTGTGCCTTATCTCTCCCAAGAACATCAGCAACAGGTTTTGGGAGCCATTGAGAGAGCAAAGCAAGTGACTGTTCCAGAACTGAATTCCATTATTCACCTTCACCATCAGCTACCGACCTGGTAAGCAAAATGGCAATGCTGATGGGTTTTCCAGGCATTGGGGGAATGGAACTATGGACTAACTTCGGAGTCAACCCGTCTGGGGTCGCCTCCTGTGTTAGTCTCCTACCGAAAGGGGAGAGATGTAACGGAATGGCCCGTGATACCCAGAGACTTTTGAAGGCTGCGGGGTACTCCTGTGCCAGCTTCACCAATGACTCTTGGGTCTAGGGTCATCCTATGTCCAATAAGGGCATAGGATGACTGAGAAATTATATCTCAGATTACATGAGATGGGACAGTAATGATAATTCATGTATTGCAGGATATCTTGAAATATTACAGGTGGTTAATTCTGACCCCAACAGGTCAATGGGAGAGTGACTCATTCATGTGGGGACACATACTGTTATAGGGTTTTAATTGAGTCTGGCTCCTAAGATATTTCATTGTGTAAAAGTCTATTGATGATAGATGTGTTGGGGTTTGGCAGTCTGAATAGTTAGATGGCTGACTTTTCAGCTGTAGAGGATTAGCATGTCAATTACGTCCACAAAGGAATGTGTATTGTGTATCAGGTGAGAATAGCTTATCGCGGAGTCAGAACATCTGGGTAAATGAGTAGCAATTTGTTTATGTAGATTATCTGAATGTCATTATCTAACAGAATGTGTATTGAGCACCCATTGTGTCATGTTGTGGGTGGAGTTAAGCAATTGTTTCTTGGGGCTTCTAAACTGTATATAACAAGCCTGAGTTTACCATTAAAGTATCCTATCTGTTTGGAACCAGAGAACAGAGTTGTGTCTCGTTATTCTAGGGGAAAATCCAATGGGTCCTGTCTGCTGGATTGTGGAGTGTCGGAAGCTGTCTTGGGTTGGTGGAATGGAATATCGTAAACGGCGTTAACCCCTGACCGTTACTGGAACTATAACATAACTATGCGAAAATTATGGTTATCTGATCCACGATTAAGTATGGTTTGTGGCAATGGTATTAGTGAGTTGGTTTGCACACGGCTTTGTACAAAGCCATGCTTTCTAGTGTTCTTTTGTCTCACAGAGAGCATGGCCCCTATACCCAGCCGTTTGCACACATCACTGCTAGCATTCTATTTAAATATATACATGTCTGTGATTGGTTCTTTTTAAAGTATACAAAATGTCTGATTGGCTGTTTTGTGAATACACCACCTTCTTTTGTTACTCACGTTGACACTATAAATAAAGGGAGCTGGCTATCCTAGAGAGGACTCTGCTAAGCTCAATGTAATACCAGCATTTGTGTCTGTGTTACTAAGAGATTCTCCAGCGCTGAACCTAGCATTTTACAAGAGAGCTATATTTGTGCTTTTAAGCGCAAGGAAATTATTTGCTTAAGTAGAAGCTTAATATTGCTATGACACTAAAGCCGCCTGCCATCTAAAAATGAGTGACGTCATGGATGTGACTCCTGCTCAGCACTCAAACTGGAGGAGAAGTTAACTTCCTCCTCCTCCGCGCCTAGTGCTCTCCACCATGCTGGATGACCCCCCCACCTCTTCTATCTTCTGGCATGGCAAGTGACACTGCATCTGGGCTAGTTGTCAGTGAGGGCCCCACTCACGGCATCCCAAAGAAGATTCTCTGCTACTTCACTTCCAGTTTCCATGGGGATCTCTACTGGGCACCTGACCCTTCACAGCACAGAGCCCGATCACACTGCACAGTGAGTGTTATTCTAGTAGGCGTACTTTCAAATTTCCCGCGTCGTATCTTTGTTTTGAATCCTCAAAACAAGATACAACGGCATCTGGGTTAGATCCGACAGGCGTACGTCTTCGTACGCCTTCGGATCTCAGATGCAATACTTTGGCGTCCGCTGGGTGGCGTTCCCGTCGTTTTCCGCGTCGAGTATGCAAATTAGCTATTTCCGACAATCCACGAACGTACGAGTGGCCGTCGCATTTTTTTACGTCGTCTCTAGTCGGCTTTTTCGGCGTATAGTTAAAGCTGCTATTTGGTGGCGTACTCAATGTTAAGTATGGCCGTCGTTCCCGCGTATAATTAAAAAAAAAAATGTTGTTCGCGTAAGTCGTCCGTGAATAGGGAATGGACGTAATTTACGTCCACGTAAAAAAAATGGCATCCTTGCAACGTCATTTAGCGCAATGCACGGCGGGAAATTTAGGGACGGCGCATGCGCAGTTCGTTCCGCGCGAGGACGCGCTTCATTTAAATGAAACACGCCCCTACTCGCCGTTTTCAATTACGTGCCACTACGCCGCCGTAACTTACGGCGAAAATTCTTTCAGGATTCGAACATAACAAAAGTAAGTTACGGCGGTGTAGCATATCTCACATACGCTGCGCCCATCCAATTCTACGTGAATCTGCCCCTCGGTCTATGTTATAGACAGTCCATTAAAGAAACGGTTCTTATTATGCACTTGCTCTTCGAAAGATTTACCCCTCCTTAACGACCAGGCCATTTTTTTGCGATACGTCACTGCATTATTTTAACTCACAATTGCACAGTCATTTCTTTTGGTGGTATTTGATCACCTCTGCGGTTTTAATATTTTGCACAATAAACAAAAAAAGACCAACAATTAAAAAAAAAAAATTTTTACTTTCTGCTATAAAACATCCAATATTTTTTTTTTTTTTTTTTAATATAATTTCTTCATCAATTTAGGCCAATATGTATTCTGCTACATATTTTTGGTAAAAAATCCCAATAAGCATATATTGATTGGTTTGCACCTATATGGTTATAGCATCTACATGGAACATTTATGGAATTTGTATTCATTTTTCTACTCGTAATGGTGGCAAACAGTGGCGGCCCGTCCATAGGGGCGCCCGGGCGCCGCCCCCCATCCCCCAGTCAGTAAAAAAAAAATATATATATATTTTTTTTTAAACCTGTCCCTTTAAAAAAAAAAAAAAATCAAAAAAGGGCCTCATATGTGCACTGTGTACGCGCGCCGGACGCCGGGCACAGTGTAGAAAGAGTAGCGCCACGTCTGTGCAATCACGGGATTGCAGACGCGGCGCTACATTGGAAGCCAAAATATGACATTGTGGCGTTCTCCATCGCGCCACTTGCTTCCGGCGCGATGGACAGTATTGATATCGCCGAGCGGGTGCACCCGCTTTCAGTGTGCACCCGCTCGTCTCTGTGCTCGTTCCGACGTCACTGGCAAAACAGGAAGTGACGTCGGGACAGCTTGAGCTCAGTGCGCCCGACCGAGGAGAGGAGCAGGTAAGCTGAGCTATGCCTGCCTGCCTGCTATGATGTTGTATGGAACACCACACACAACACCAGCTGCTTACTATGCCTCGGTGACAGCATCCAACCCCCCCTCCCCCCCCGCTTATTCACACATTTCAAATTTTTTTCTATTTGACGGCCGCCAGCCCCCCCCCCCCCCCCGCTTATTCCAAGAAGTTTTTTTTTTTATATTTAATATTCAGCAAAAATAATGCCAGGCAACAACCCCCCCCCCCCCCCCAATCAATGTTTTTTTTTTAAATGTTATATTATTAACAGTTAAGCTTATTAATAGTTTCTTTATAATAGTTGATTCAATTTAGGAATAAGTGGGTAAATGAATTATAAAAAACGTTTTTTTTTAGTAACCGGGCCCCCCCCCCCCGGTTATTAAAAAAAACGTTTTTTATAATTCATTTACCCACTTATTAACAACACTTATTTTCTATGTAAAAATTAATTACAGCACAAATAGCGGCCGGCAACACTACCCCCCCCCCCCAATTATTAAAAAAAAAACATTTTTTATACTTAATGTGCAGGGAAAATATCGGCCGTCAACACCACACCTCCCCCCGCTTGCAAATTGTCCTGCGACTTGGGACTGGAAAGTTGCAGGATAAGTTGGACCCGATGATTTCCAATGAGAACTGTTCATATCTGTGCAACTTTGAAGTAGTCCCTGCATTACTTTTGTCCCACTTTGATGTGACTTGAGGTCCATAGACCTCCAGAATACATAGGCATTGCTTCAAGTCGCTGCAAAATCGCACCAAAAAATTGTGGCAGAATCTTGCGACTTTCAGGCTAATGCAGTCTGAAAGTTGCACAATTCTACTGCAATTTTGATGCGATTTAAAGCAATGCCTGTGTATTCTGGAGGTCTATGGACCTCAAGTTGCATCAAAGTGGGACCAAAGTAATGCAGGGACTACTTTGAAGTCGCACAGATATGAACGGTTCTCATTGGAAATCATGGGGTACGACTTGTCATGCAACGTTTAAGTCCCAAGTCGCAGGACAAGTAATGCCTGCAGTCTCTGGTAATCTTGTGCAGTATGTCTGCAGTCTCTGGTAATCTTGTGCAGTATGTCCGCAGTCTCTGGTAATCTTGTGCAGTATGTCCGCAGTCTCTGGTAATCTCCTGCAGTATGTCCGCAGTCTCTTGTAATCTCCTGCAGTATGTCCGCAGTCTCTGGTAATCTTGTGCAGTACGTCCGCAGTCTCTGGTAATCTTGTGCAGTATGTCCGCAGTCTCTGGTAATCTCCTGCAGTATGCCTGCAGTCTCTGGTAATCTCCTGCAGTATGTCCGCAGTCTCTGGTAATCTTCTGCAGTATGTCCGCAGTCTCTGGTAATCTCCTGCAGTATGCCTGCAGTCTCTGGTAATCTCCTGCAGTATGTCCGCAGTCTCTGGTAATCTTCTGCAGTATGTCCGCAGTCTCTGATAATCCTGTGCAGTATGTCCGCAGTTTCTGATAATCTCCTGCAGTATGTCTGCAGTCTCTGGTAATCTTGTGCAGTATGTCCGCAGTCTCTGGTAATCTTGTGCAGTATGTCCGCAGTCTCTGTTAATCTTTTGCAGTATGTCCGCAGTTTCTGATAATCTTGTGCAGTATGTCCGCAGTCTCTAGTAATCTCCTGCCCATTTCGAGTCCTTCATTACTAACAGTGTCATATTTTAGTTTGTTTGCACCGATCAGTAAGGCTGCGCTATATACCATGATTTGTGATGCTGGGGCTGTATACTCTGTGCTGTGACGCTGAGCTGTATACTCCTGACATTGAGTGGAAGCAAGTGGAATACAGGGGACGGAGCGGTGGATTCTATAAGGGGTGTGGCTTATGAGAAGTGGGAGGGACCAAATGTGGAAGGGCGGGGTATTGCGCCCCCCATCCTAAAACTTCACCAGCCGCCACTGGTGGCAAACATCGTCTTTAGTGTTGAGCAGAATATGCCATATTCGATTTCGCGATATATCTCGAATATATATTCGAATATTCGAGATATATTCGCTAAATTCGAATATTCGTGATATTTTATCGAAATTAAATGATTGCGATTTTTCGCTATTGCGAATGCGAAAATAATTGCGATTTTTTGATAACTGCGGTAGGAGCACTCTGATTGGCTCAGAATATTCGTGATATTTTATCGAAATATCGCAACATGCGAATGCGATATTTATTGCGCAATTTCGAGAAATGCTGGAGGAGCGCTCTGATTGGCTCAGAATATTCGTGATATTTTATCGAAATATCGCAACATGCGAATGCGATATTTATTGCGCAATTTCGAGAAATGCTGGAGGAGCGCTCTGATTGGCTCAGAATATTCGTGATATTTTACAATACAAAATAATTGCGAATATTCGGCAAATGCAGAAGGAGCACTCTGATTGGCTCAGAATATTCTTGATATTTTACAATACAAAATAATTGCGAATATTCGGCAAATGCTGAAGGAGCACTCTGATTGGCTCAGAATATTCGTGATATTTTACAATACAAAATAAAAAGTGTTTTGCATTGGTGGTGATTCTTTACTCTATCCATCTGTCACAGCCGTTTGTCAATCAAACACCTTGAAGATTGAACACGTTCATGCTGCATGCTTTGGACTTTTTTTCACTTCACATATCAAAGACATTTTTATGAAAGATTATTTTTCTATTATTGGGACTATATTTCTTTATATATTTGTTTCACTGTGTATTTCACAAGTTATTTGCGCTTGCTTATTTTATAATTTGCCCACATGTCTTGTCACTAGACATATTTTTTATTCTTGTAGAGCGACTCCATTTTCTGTCTTGTATTAATTTATGTTGTATAACATTTTTGAGTTGCTGCTGTATTCTCCCCTTTTTTAGACCCCATTCACATCTAGGCGTTTTTACGCCTGTAGCGCTACGCCTCTGCCGCCAGAGGGCTGGAAATACATGTCCCTCTATGGAGATGGTTCACATCTCCACGCCGAACGCCGGACGCCTGTCGCCTGCTGCGTGAAAAAAGGTCCCGGACCTTTTTTTCAGGCGTCTTCGAGCGTTCGGCTAGGAGATGGCAATCATCTCCATAGAGGGGGTCAATCTGGGACACATCTAGGCGGACAATACCCGCGTTTTGTCGCCGCAAATCGCGGTACAAAACGCCGCTATTTTTACCGCGATTTGCGGCGACAAAACGCCGCGATTTCGTCCGTCTAGATGTGAATGCAGCCTTAAGGTATGCGCAATTTTTTCCTTCTTACAAAAAATAATAATATCAAACATACAAATATTCATAACATACACATACACAAAGCCCCCCCCCTTTTGCATCAGAGACAATCAGAGTTCTCCTACCACAGTTATCGAAAATTCGCAATCATTTTCGCATTCGCAATAGCGAAAAATCGCAATTTTTTTTTTTTTCAATTTGGCAACATAAAAGGATCGCCTCAGCTTAGCTACTCGGCCCAGGGTCTCTAATCATACCAGCAATGCTTTTAGACGTCGATAGGATGTGATCTGTTTTAAAAATCAAATTGAAAAAATGCGAATATTCGGAATTGCGAATATTCACCGCGAAATTCGAAATATAGCGCGATTTCTCGAATATGCTATATTCGAGTCGAATATTCGCAATGCGAATATTCGTGAGCAACACTAATCGTCTTATAGCAGGACTGCGATTTTGCAGTGGACAAATTGGAAACGCTGCATCTGGTGACAAGCTACATTACAATGTAGTAATAGAAATAATGTGGTTTAATCATCCCGACACCATATCATGCATGGTGTCAGGATGATTAAAGTGCCAACACCAGCCATTCGCCCGAAAAATCACCTGCTGCCAAATTCCCCATTAACTCACACACCACCCATCTGCCAGTCGCCACCATCACCCATCCCCCAGTCGCCTCCACCCCCCGGTCATTGGCAAAAGTTTGTTCCACGAAACCGGTCCCACAAAAGGGGGGGGGTGTTCCCTAAATGGCAGTTTGGAAATGTGGTCACCCTATCCCCTGCCAGGCCTCCTGGCTCCTCCACGGAGGCCCAAGTAGCTTCAGGTTTTTGGAGGGGGCCCTCATACACAGAATTGGTTTATATTCTCAATGACAGTCACACATTTTCAAAATGCAAGTACCAACGTTATTCTGAGGTCATGCATGCACACTGTGATATGGGGGTGTTTAGCTCAAGTGGTAAATGCGTTTTTCCAGTCAGTCCACAGCAGTCAGTTATCAGGTTTGAGGGCATGGCAGCCCATCTTTATTAAAAGGAAACAAAATAAAAGTTCATACACAGGATTTCCCCACACAGGGGTTCTTCTCCAGTAAAGTTCACTTAACAGAAAATGCCAAGCCTCCTGGCTCCTAGGCTTACTTTTCCTTGCAGTTACCTGCTAAACTGACCTACTCCTGGCCTCAACAGGATTCTCTAGCCCTTGGGTTAGCTCACTGTCTCCCAGACTTTAGCACTTCCTTCAGCCCCCTTGGACTTGCTAGTCACCTCAGCTCTACCAGCCTCCCAGTCCGTCAGGCACGAAGTCCACCCTCACCAGGGATGTAGTCTCACACAGGCAGACAGCTTTCCACACCCAGGACTGTCTTCATACAGCAGAAGTGACAAGCTGCACATACTCCACCTTCCTCCACTCACTGTTCTGACCAGTCCCTCATTATATGTAGGGATGAGCTTCGTGTTGAACTCATGTTCGACTCGAACATTGTATTTTCGACCGTTCGTCGAATTGGCGGTGGTTAAAGATAGACAGAGAGAGAGAGAGAGAGAGTATCATTTCAAAAAAGTTAGATAGAGAAGGCAGGCAGGCAAGTCAGTTACAGTGTGTAGAGGATATATATGCATCCCAGGTGTTGTATATATATTTATACACTGTATTGAGTTTAGCTAGATCCATTCCTGTATGCTCTTCCTAATATACTGACAGGCAGGCAGGTGCTTGTGCTAACTGCAGTATTTTCACTTAGTGTCATTGTGCACCTAAAGCTTACCTGAATGCAATTGCTGGTGTTCTCATACAAATACAGGCAGGGACATACAGTATTCAGTTTTATTGTCCTTTGCACAGTGTGCACCTAAAGCTACGTGAATACAATTGCTGGTGTTCTCATACTAATACCACAGGCAGGGATCTGCAAGTATTGTCAGTATTTGTGCAGCTACATCTCCCTGCAGGCCATTAGTATGTCTGGAAGCACAACAAGGAGAGGCAGAGAGTCACAAGCTGATAAAAGAGGGCAAGCAGGCTCTGCGTCTAGAGGCAACAGTGCTGGTCGTGGACACGGTGCATCCTCATCAGCACGTGGCTGTGGGACACGCTCATCCTTTTTTTTCGGCAGCTGGCCACGTTGACCTGCAACATGCCCAACACTTGGTAGAGTGGATGACCAAGCCGTCCTCATCCTCCGCATCCTCTCTCACCCAGGCTCAGGGTACTTTGTCTGGCAAAGCAACTGCCAACGCGGCCTCTTTCCTCTGCTCAATGGCATCAGTCAGTCCTTCTCTAGCCCCACCATGTCCTTCTGAGGAGTCCCCCGAACTGTTTGACCACAGTGTTGGGTACATGCTGCAGGAGGATGTGCAGCGTTTTGAAGGCTCCGATGATGGTACCCAGATAGAGGAAGGCAGTAACGTGAGCCCAGAGAGAGGGGGTGTCCAAGAAGGACAGCAATCTGGCAGTCATGTTCCCCCAGCTGCAGCATATTGCCATGTTTGCTACAGTGATGAGGAGGGAGGGGATGATGAGGTCACTGACTCCAAGTGGGTGCCTGATAGGAGAAAGGAAGACGAGGAGGAGGAGGCACATCTCCAACAAGGCAGGATGCCCTCCAGGGGCCAGCTTAAGGGCAGAACACCGATTGCATCACACTGCAGAGCTCCACATGTGCAGGACGCTTCTGTCTCTCCGCGTTATTCCAAAAGTTCTTTGGTGTGGGCCTTTTTTGAGTTAAGTGCATCAGATCGCACCACTGCTATTTGCAACATATGTCTTAAGCGTATCTCGCGTGGCCAAAACATAACCCGCTTGGGCACCACATGCTTGACCAGACATGTGTCGACCTGCCATGCAGTTGGTTGGCAAGCGTACCTAAAAGACCCACACTAAAGAACAAAGCAGACCTCTCCTTGCTCCTCATCAGCTGGGATCTCCAACCCCACTATACCTTTAGTCCTCTCTGAAACCTGCACTGAGAGGAATGAAGGTGTAGAATTAGGTGTGTCATAGCCAAGTACTTGTGGGCAAATTGCTGTCGGTACACTGATGTCAGATTGTACCAGGCATATTTGCCTGCCCCAGCTGCTGCAGCGCCGAAAGAAGTTTGCTCCCAGCCATCCACATGCCCAGCGGTTGAATGCTAGCTTGGCTAAATTGCTAGCACTTCAACTGCTGCCTTTTCAGTTGGTAGACTCGGCCCCCTTCCGTGAGTTTGTGGAATGTGCGGTACCTCAGTGGCAGGTTCCCAAACGCCACTTTTTCTCACGGAAGGCTCTCTACCGGCATGTGGAAGGCAATGTCCATGCCTCGCTGGACAGGGCAGTCAGGTGTATATTACCGCTGACTCATGGTCCGGCAGGCATGGACAGGGACGATACCCATCTTTCACAGCGCATTGGGTGACTCTGCTGGCAGCTGGGAAGGATGCAGGTGTGCTGGATACAATACTGTGCTGGATTAAGTGTCCCTAATTGAAAAAGGACTAGCGAACTCTGTACAGTGTTGAGTATTGAATATTTCAAAATTAAAATTTAAAAAGGAGGTTGCTAGTTGACTGAGGGGAGGGGTGAGGGGGAGCGGGAGAGGGAGGAAAGGAGGCGGAGGAAAAAAAGGACAAATGAGTGAGTTCTTACTGGAAAAATGTCAAATAAAAGAGCGAAGAAGGAGGAAAAAAAGATGAAAATAACTCATGTAGGGGAGGACCTACTCTATGATAGTACTGAAAGTATAAACAAAACCCAAATGCTGGATATCCTTAAAAAGGTGTTGGGGAAGACATGACGAAGTAAATTCCTGAAACTCGCAGCATGTCCAGGATGGATCTAGAGATGATAAAGATCAGGCCCCAAAAGATATTATAGAGGATTAGCTGAATAAAACGCAGCCCCCGAGGGTTCCCCAGGTTTCCTGGGGCCTTGAGGAAAGATGTACATCGGATATGTTATCAGATTCTATACCCAAGATTCTATCTTCAAGTGCAATGAGAAAGAACGGAGGAATTTTACCAACAGGGTATAGGTAGGAAAAATTCTGTTGGTAGTTTACATCAATCCGACAGCAACAATGGTGATACTGCAATAAAGAAACCAACACTGGTGTCTTCAGTGATTATTCAGGCTTGTAATAATTCTTTAGTTTAATTAACAAATCAAATGTTAGACTTAAAAAAGGAGATAACTGTTACAAGACAAGAAAATGAAAAAATTTGTGAACGCACAACAGACTTGGAAAATAGGGTCAGTACAACAGAGGATGCCTTGCCTTCCTTAACCACTTCACGACCTCCTCATGTACATATACATCAGCAGAATGACACGGACAGGCACATGTACGTACCTGTACGTCCTCTGCTAGACGTGGGTGGGGGGTCCGATCGGGACCCCCCCCGGTACATGCGGAGGTCGGGTCCGCTCGGGGAGCGATCCGGGATGACGGCGCGGCTATTTGTTTATAGCCGCTCCGTCGCGATCGCTCCCCGGAGCTGAAGAACGGGGAGAGCCGTGTGTAAACACGGCTTCCCCGTGCTTCACTGTGTCGGCGGATCGATCGCGTCATTCCCTTTATAGGGAAGACACGATCGATGACGTCATTCCTACAGCCACACCCCCCTACACTAGTAAACACACACAAAGTAAACCCTAACTCCTACAGCGCCCCCTGTGGTTAACTCCCAAACTGCAACTGTCATTTTCACAATAAACAATGCAATTTAAATGCATTTTTTGCTGTGAAAATGACAATTGTCCCAAAAATGTGTCAAAATTGTCCGAAGTGTCCGCCATAATGTCGCAGTCATGAAAAAAATCGCTGATCGCCGCCATTAGTAGTAAAAAAAATAAAAAAAATAAAAATGCAAAAAAACTATCCCCTATTTTGTAAACGCTATAAATTTTGCGCAAACCAACCGATAAATGATTATTGCGATTTTTTTTTACCAAAAATAGGTAGAAGAATACGTATCGGCCTAAACTGAGGAAAAAAAAAAAATTTATATATGTTTTTGGGGGATATTTATTACAGCAAAAAGTAAAAAATATTGCATTTTTTTCAAAATTGTTGCTCTATTTTTGTTTATAGCGCAAAAAATAAAAACCGCAGAGGTGATCAAATACCACCAAAAGAAAGCTCTATTTGTGGGGAAAAAAGGACGCAAATTTTGTTTGGGAGCCACGTCGCACGACCGCGCAATTGTCTGTTAAAGCGACGCAGTCCCGAACTGTAAAAACCCCTTGGGTCTTTAGGCAGCAATATGGTCCGGGGCTTAAGTGGTTAAAAAGGGAACTGCAACAAACCAAAAGTACAATTAATGGACCAAGCCCAAAGATTGGACAATTTGGAAAATAGACAAAGACGTAATAATGTCCGCATTATAGGTTTCCCTGAAAATGAAGAAGGTCAATCAATGACCGTTTTTTTTTTTAAATGGTGTAAGGGGTTAGCTCGGTAACGGGGTGTGTGACCCCTTGGATGGGTTCACCACACACTGAATTTATACAGACTGCCAGTCGAAGACGGTTGAAAACAAAGTTCTTGATTTATTTTTCCATCTTGCTGGAAAATAATTGCAAGCATCCAAACAGCATAAACAAAATCAAACATAAAATAAATCCTAGCCACTCTGGGCGTCTACCTTCCACACAGGAACCTATCTATGAAGTCTAACACAGCCTACTGCTGGGTAGACAGTGCTGGTCATACAGCACACAACAATAGTCTTTTGATTTTTATCACACAGAAAAATCAATGGTCTCCTCACCTTCTCAGGAGACTTTTAAATGCTGCTTTCCTTACTCTCAAAGCCCCAGGAATGATCCAGCAACAAAGTGGCAATTCTCTGGCTACTTATAAAGGCCTTGATTGCTTCATTCTAAACAGCTGAAGCTTTTCAATGGCCTTTAGCCTTTCTCTAGCTACGTTTGTAGCCGACGCCCGATAACAATCTGTGTATCGTCTAAACAAGGCAGAAATGTATGTCCCATCAGTGACAACACCCACAGATTTACCTGAATTCCTGTCACATACCCCCCTCTTGTTTCAACCCTAGGGTTGGGACACAGGTTGCCAGGCAGGCATGCACTCGGGACAACCCATCTGCATTCCCCATTTTAGCACCGGGGCGATGCGTTACCACAAAACTAAATTCTTGAAGGGCCAGGAACCACCTATTTATTCTTCTATTGGTTTCTTTGTTCTGTGCCATCCACTTCAATGGGGCATGATCCGTCACCAGTTCAAACTGTCTACCCACGAGGTAGTACCGGAGAGAATCCAAAGCCCATTTCACCGCCAAACATTCTTTCTCAATGGTGGCATAATTCTCTTCATGGGGCTTCAACTTTCGGCTGAGGTACATAACAGGGTGTTCCTCCCCCTTAATAACCTGAGACAGTACAGCTCCTAAACCCACATTTGACGCATCAGTCTGAACCACAAAGTCCCGTGAAAAATAAGGCAAATTTAAAACTGGCTGACTACATAAGGCCTGTTTTAAAGCCTGAAAAGCTGTTTCTGCTTCGGGAGTCGATTTGGTCATTACAGACTCCTTCCCTTTGGTCAAATTGGTCAGGGGAACAGCCTGTGAGGCAAAATGGGGAATAAAGCGGCGATAATAGCCCGCAATTCCCAAAAATGCACAAACCTGTTTTTTGTTGGTGGGACGTGGCCAATCCTGAATAGCCTCAACTTTGTTTATTTGGGGCTTAATTAGACCTCTTGCAATAGTATACCCCAGATACTTTGCCTCTTCTAGCCCAAGGGTAAATTTTTTTGGAATTGGCTGTAAACCCGGCTTTCCAGATGGAATCCAACACAGCCTGAACTTTTGGCAAGTGTGATTCCCAGTCCTCACTGTGGATGACAACGTCATCGAGGTATGCAGCAGCATAGGCTCGATGAGGCCGAAGGGTCTTATCCATGACGCGTTGGAATGTGGCGGGGGCATTTTTTAACCCAAAAGGCATTCTCCGATATTGGAAAGATCCGTCTGGAGTTACAAATGCTGTTTTTTCCCTGGCCGACTCAGAGAGAGGAATTTGCCTATAACCCTTGGTAAGGTCTAACGTTGTCATGTACCGAGCAGTGCCTAGGCGATCAATCAGTTTGTCTATGCGGGGCATGGGATAGGTGTCAAAATTAGTGATTTGATTAAGGCGGCGAAAGTCATTACAAAATCGCCAACTTCCATCTGGTTTGGGCACTAAGACAATGGGACTTGACCAATCACTATTTGACACTTCTATCACCCCCAGCTCAAGCATTTGTTTTACTTCCTGGCGAATTGCCTCTCGCCGGGCTTCTGGAATTCTATAGGGCTTCAACTTGACCTTATCCTCTGGGGTGGTGATAATGTCTTGTTCAACTCCGGAGACCCAACCTGGCAGGTCTGAAAACTTCTCCTTATTACGGAGCACAAACTCTTTAACTTCCTGTTTCTGAGTTTTGGATAGAGTCTCCGCTATTTGAAAAAAGGGGTGAGTATGGTCTCTTTTATACTAAGAGTATATGAAATAAACATGTGCCTTCATCCCAATTAGTATGTAAAATAAGAGGACCTAATTAATTAAGACACCATTGGCTGCTTGAGACCAAATGTTTGTCACCAATTAGGTCAAGGGAAAGGGGAAAGGGGATTTTGGGGGGGACTATTCACGGCACTGGTTAGACACAGTATAATAAAAAATAACAGGTATTTATTGAACATAAAACAGGTATCATAAAACAACATTTAAAGACAATCTCCACATTGCACAACAGTAAGTTATACACAAACTATGTCTGCATGTAAGGAGTCGATCGCCTCGACCGGTTTCGCGGTAGTGTACCACTTCTTCAGGAGGGGGTTTTGTCTACAAGATATACATAAAACATATAAATATACAAGCAAGTTTATACAGTAGTTGTAAACATTTTATAACATGATCCAAGCAGCATGCCTTATAATGGAGTGAAAAACTCACCCAGACTGGTCAATTGATCGAGCCCGGAACCCAGTTGAAAACCTTCTATGGCGCAAGGAGGGGGATATATTTATTTAGAACGGGCTCTATTGAGGAATAAGATTGATAAATTCATATGTAGCGAAGTGATCAATTATTTAATAGGGTGGGGATCACCGTGGAGTGTGTGAGAGTGATATATCACAGTGACAAAGGTTGATTAAGGAGAATGAGAAAATAGGAGACTAAAGGGGAAGCAGGGGTAGGGAGTGAGGGGGAGAGAGGGGAAAGAAAAGGGAAGGGATTAAAGATAAGATAAAAGAAGACATAAAGAATGGCACTTCAATGTAGTGGGAGTGAAATGAAAAAAAGGTATGGGGGGAGGGGGGAGGGAGTTGGTAATGGAACAAGGGAGGGAAAAGGGAGGGAAAGAAAGGGGGGAGGAGAAAAAAGGGGGGCAAAGAAGGTGGGGGGAGGAAGAGAGGGGGTGAAATTGAAGAGTAAAAATGAATATTTAGAAAAAACAAGAGCAGGGGAGGCGGGAAAAGAAAGAACAATTGGGGGAAAAAGACAAGGGGGGGGGGGGGGAACGGGAAAAGAGGAACGGGCAGTTGAATGGAATATACGTGGAGGGGGGGAGAGGCGGGGAGAAAATAAAAAGGGGAAGAGACATCTAAGGATAAAGGGAGGAGGAAGGAGAAGAAGAGGGGGGGGGAGGAAAAAAAAAAAAAAAAGGGGGGAAAGGAGGAGAGTGGGTATGTGTAGTGACATCGTGAGGGTGAAATATTCTGGAGATGCTAGGATGGAAAAAATTGTTGTGTTAAAAAAGTTAGTGGTGAAGGAAGGGGCAGGGAGAAAACAGAGGAGGGAGGGGGGGGTGGGAGGGTTTAAGGGAGACAGAGGATGGGGACTGGGGGGGGAAAAAGAAAGGGGAATAGACGGGAATAAGGGGGGGGGGAAAAAGAAAAAGAAAAAGGGGATGGAGGAAAGAGGGAGGGGGGGAAAGGAATTGAGATGGGGATAAAGAGGAAAGAAGAAAAGGAGGGGGGGGGGGGAAGGCCAGGAAAGGAATGGGGAGGAGGGGGAAAGGTGAAAAGGAATAAAAAAAAAAATTGGGAGTGATAAGTAATTATTCTTAGTGTGCATACATGCAGGGTGACCGAAGTGAGCGTGAAAATAATGTTATAAGGAAGTGCAGGGAATATCCAGGAAATCAAAAGTTAAAGAAACCGATCACCAAGCAATCTAATAAAATTTATATAGGTAGACCCTGATGGGTCCTTACCATAGCTGTATAAAAAATATATACTCGATTTTACTGGGGCACAGAAGGACAGTCTCTGTCAGTCAATTGTAAAGTGTGCTCAACTGCCAGGGTATAGGCAGTGCAATGCACTGGTTCCAGCTGAGGGAGTTAGAAGGCAAAGGGCCAGTTAGTCATGCAGAGCAATCAGAGCAAGGGCCAAATGGATGGACAATGATCTGACTTACCATGGCTGAGACACTTCCACGTGTGTCCCCAGGGAGAGCATCCGTGCTAACTCACAGGAGCGGCTTCCTCAGCCGCTTTTGTAAGGATCCCTGGACGGCAATGTGTGACGTCATCAATTGGCGACGCTATCGCCGTCCAACGTCCCACCAACCCCTGCACGTGAGTGCGTGGGTGTGCGGCCGTAGACCCAATGGCATGACGCCAGGTCATAGGCTGCAAACAGGGAGCCGTGATTGGTGCTCCCTGCTGGGGACGACGCTCCGTGCGCCAATAGTGAAGGAGGAACTGGGCACCAGGCTGAATCAGCCAATCGGGGAGGTCAAACTCCGGAGGCAGGCTGAAGTTGGAAAATAAACATTGTACATGACATTTAGATAAGCAATTACAGCGATAAGCATAAGAATTACTCAATACATATAGTTGATGGGAGATTAATCCATCATATTGCCTAGCAAACTGCATCAGAGCACAGCATTCTGAAATCAAAACAGGACACAAAAGTTTATATAAAGAGATAAAAATATCACAGTGTCACATCTATGTAATGGCTCCGAGGCCAGGTAGCCCACACATCAGGCCATGATTGCAGCCTAAGGATGTGGGGGATACAGTTGGTAGATGGGAAAAAGGAATTTGAATACACAGGAAAGGTAGGGGGAGAGGGAGGGGAACCAGGAAGGAGTGGGTTGGAACAAGGCCACTCTCTCAGAAGGTACATGTATTAATGTTCCCGTAGAAATGGTTTATAGGAATTGACTTCATTCAATCCTGGGAACCTCATGGCATTTAAATCTTCGATCCATAGGCATTCCTTCTGTAGAATGGCCCTGTTCCAATCACCTCCCCGTTTAGTTTGGGGAATGACTTCCAAAACAAAAAAACGTATGACAGAAAGATCGTATCGATGGTATAGTCCCACATGGCGTCCTACTGTGGTTAGTTTACCTACATCGGAATCGTATAGGTGATCACCCATCCGTTGCCGAAATTCTCTGAAAGTCTTCCCCACATAGAAGGCTCCACAGATACAACTCATGAGGTAAATAATGCCCTTAGTGCCACAATTGGCAGAAAAGGGGGGGTAAAAATGTTGTCCCTCCATCACCCAGGGGCATCTTGGGCAATTGCCACATTTATAGGTGCCTCGGGGTGATGTGTCGGTCGTGTGTTCTGTGGTGTAGTGACTTTGAGTCAGTCGATCCCTCAATGAACTGGCTCGACGGAACACCATCTCAGGCTTTTGTTTAACATATTTCTTTAGGATATTATCCTCGGCAATAATATGCCAATGGGTTTGTAATATATTGCGCAGTTCATTGTGGTTAGCTGAATATGTTGTAATGAATCATACTGACTCGTGAGAACCTTTCTTTATATTCTTGGAAGGATCATATAGCAAGGAATGCCTAGAACGAAGGCATGCCCTGTTATAGGCCTTCTTTAAATTGGTGTGGGTGTAGCCACGAGCTAGGAGACGGTCGCGTAGTTCATCTGCCTGTCTCTTAAAATCCATTGACAATGTGCAATTTCTACGTAGCCGCAAGTATTGGGCGAAGGGGATGCTTCGAATAAGCGGTTTTGGGTGGGCACTGGAAGCGTATAATAAGGTGTTACCCGCTGTAGGTTTCCTATATAAGTCCGTGTAGAGTATGCCATTGGCCTGTTTGATGACAGTCAGGTCCAAGAAGGGGACCCGACTCTCATCAAACACAACCGTAAATTTCAAGTTAAACTCGTTTACATTAAGCGTCTGTACAAATTCAAGTAACAGTTCACTTGAACCTGTCCAAATAATGAACAGGTCGTCTATGAATCGATACCATAACAAAATCTTGTCCATAAACCTGCTATGCATATCGCTAGCATTAAGGAATCGCTCCCATGCACCTAAGTATAGGTTTGCGTAGGCTGGGGCACAGGAGGTGCCCATCGCCACGCCCTGAGTTTGTAAAAACAGTTCGTCATTAAAAGTAAAATGGTTTTTGGTCAATATAAATAATAACAGCTGTAAAACAAAATCCATCAGGGGCCAGGAAGTATTATCCTGATTAATGGAGGAATGAGCCAGCCATCCTGACACCCTGCTCGTGGGGGATGCTGGAGTAGAGAGCCTCCACATCCAAGGCCACGAGCAGGGCGCCAGGAGGGACTTGGGTCCCCTCAATGTGTTTCAGTAGATCCGACGTGTCTCTAATAAAGGACGGAAGACTGATGACATGTGGCATCAGGAAAGCATCAACAAATTTGCTAGCGTGGTCTGTGAGCGAACCGATGCCGGAGACGATGGGTCGCCCAGGGGGTCTCTGTAGATTTTTGTGGGTTTTGGGAAGTGCATAGAAAGTAGGAAGACGGGGAAATTTTGGAATAAGGTATTCGAGGGTATCTTTGTCAATAAGACCTTTGTAGTGAGCTTCCGTACACATTGTCTTTAATTCGAAGGAAAAAGAAGCAATTGAAACAGGGGAGATCCGACAGTACCAGTGGTGATTGTTGAGTATAGACAGACACATGTCCTGATAGAACAAATGTGTCATCAAAACAATGTTCCCCCCCTTATCCGATTGTTTAATGACAATCTCTGGGTTCTTTTGTAACATTTTGAGAGCTTTGGTTTGATTGTCTGTCAAGTTAGGAGCAATTTTTTGCCATTCCTGTCGCTTCAAGTCTCGTATTGTGGCCTGTACGAAGGACCAAATTGAAGGGCAGGTCATTAAGTCCGGGAATCTTTTGGAGGGGGGGCGAAAGGATTTTGGGGGGGGGAGGGGGGACAAGGATGGGAAGACAGATAGGTGGAGGTTCATGGGATGAACTGGGGTCTGGAGTCAACAAAAGCTCAGTAGATTCAGGGTTACTTTCGTCATAGAGGAGCATGAGGTCACGGAGCGCCCGAAACTCGGCCACCGTAAATTGTTTAGTGCGCTCCGCGAGCTCACGCTCCAATCCTATGCGAGATCGATCATTGTCAAAAATGAACTTATATGTCAAATTTCGAGCGAAGAGATACAAGTCTTTAATTGTATGTGTTACTTTGAGGGGGTCAAGAGGGCAAAAACCCAAATCCTTCGAATTAAAGACAATGTGTACGGAAGCTCACTACAAAGGTCTTATTGACAAAGATACCCTTGAATACCTTATTCCAAAATTTCCCCGTCTTCCTACTTTCTATGCACTTCCCAAAACCCACAAAAATCTACAGAGACCCCCTGGGCGACCCATCGTCTCCGGCATTGGTTCGCTCACAGACCACGCTAGCAAATTTGTTGATGCTTTCCTGATGCCACATGTCATCAGTCTTCCGTCCTTTATTAGAGACACGTCGGATCTACTGAAACACATTGAGGGGACCCAAGTCCCTCCTGGCGCCCTGCTCGTGGCCTTGGATGTGGAGGCTCTCTACTCCAGCATCCCCCACGAGCAGGGTGTCAGGATGGCTGGCTCATTCCTTCATGAACAGGATAATACTTCCTGGCCCCTGATGGATTTTGTTTTACAGCTGTTATTATTTATATTGACCAAAAACCATTTTACTTTTAATGACAAAATGTTTTTACAAACTCAGGGCGTGGCGATGGGCACCTCCTGTGCCCCAGCCTACGCAAACCTATACTTAGGTGCATGGGAGCGATTCCTTAATGCTAGCGATATGCATAGCAGGTTTATGGACAAGATTTTGTTATGGTATCGATTCATAGACGACCTGTTCATTATTTGGACAGGTTCAAGTGAACTGTTACTTGAATTTGTACAGACGCTTAATGTAAACGAGTTTAACTTGAAATTTACGGTTGTGTTTGATGAGAGTCGGGTCCCCTTCTTGGACCTGACTGTCATCAAACAGGCCAAAGGCATACTCTACACGGACTTATATAGGAAACCTACAGCGGGTAACACCTTATTATACGCTTCCAGTGCCCACCCAAAACCGCTTATTCGAAGCATCCCCTTCGCCCAATACTTGCGGCTACGTAGAAATTCCACATTGTCAATGGATTTTAAGAGACAGGCAGATGAACTACGCGACCGTCTCCTAGCTCGTGGCTACACCCACACCAATTTAAAGAAGGCCTATAACAGGGCATGCCTTCGTTCTAGGCATTCCTTGCTATATGATCCTTCCAAGAATATAAAGAAAGGTTCTCACGAGTCAGTACGATTCATTACAACATATTCAGCTAACCACAATGAACTGCGCAATATATTACAAACCCATTGGCATATTATTGCCGAGGATAATATCCTAAAGAAATATGTTAAACAAAAGCCTGAGATGGTGTTTCGTCGAGCCAGTTCATTGAGGGATCGACTGACTCAAAGTCACTACACCACAGAACACACGACCGACACATCACCCCGAGGCACCTATTAATGTGGCAATTGCCCAAGATGCCCCTGGGTGATGGAGGGACAACATTTTTTGTTGCCGAATGGTCGGGAATTTTACCCCCCCTTTTCTGCCAATTGTGGCACTAAGGGCATTATTTACCTCATGAGTTGTATCTGTGGAGCCTTCTATGTGGGGAAGACTTTCAGAGAATTTCGGCAACGGATGGGTGATCACCTATACGATTCCGATGTAGGTAAACTAACCACAGTAGGACGCCATGTGGGACTATACCATCGATACGATCTTTCTGTCATACGTTTTTTTGTTTTGGAAGTCATTCCCCAAACTAAACGGGGAGGTGATTGGAACAGGGCCATTCTACAGAAGGAATGCCTATGGATCGAAGATTTAAATGCCATGAGGTTCCCAGGATTGAATGAAGTCAATTCCTATAAACCATTTCTACGGGAACATTAATACATGTACCTTCTGAGAGAGTGGCCTTGTTCCAACCCACTCCTTCCTGGTTCCCCTCCCTCTCCCCCTACCTTTCCTGTGTATTCAAATTCCTTTTTCCCATCTACCAACTGTATCCCCCACATCCTTAGGCTGCAATCATGGCCTGATGTGTGGGCTACCTGGCCTCGGAGCCATTACATAGATGTGACACTGTGATATTTTTATCTCTTTATATAAACTTTTGTGTCCTGTTTTGATTTCAGAATGCTGTGCTCTGATGCAGTTTGCTAGGCAATATGATGGATTAATCTCCCATCAACTATATGTATTGAGTAATTCTTATGCTTATCGCTGTAATTGCTTATCTAAATGTCATGTACAATGTTTATTTTCCAACTTCAGCCTGCCTCCGGAGTTTGACCTCCCCGATTGGCTGATTCAGCCTGGTGCCCAGTTCCTCCTTCACTATTGGCGCACGGAGCGTCGTCCCCAGCAGGGAGCACCAATCACGGCTCCCTGTTTGCAGCCTATGACCTGGCGTCATGCCATTGGGTCTACGGCCGCACACCCACGCACTCACGTGCAGGGGTTGGTGGGATGTTGGACGGCGATAGCTTCGCCAATTGATGACGTCACACATTGCCGTCCAGGGATCCTTACAAAAGCGGCTGAGGAAGCCGCTCCTGTGAGTTAGCACGGACGCTCTCCCTGGGGACACACGTGGAAGAGTCTCAGCCACGGTAAGTCAGATCATTGTCCATCCATTTGGCCCTTGCTCTGATTGCTTTGCATGACTAACTGGCCCTTTGCCTTCTAACTCCCTCAGCTGGAACCAGTGCATTGCACTGCCTATACCCTGGCAGTTGAGCACACTTTACAATTGACTGACAGAGACTGTCCTTCTGTGCCCCAGTAAAATCGAGTATATATTTTTTATACAGCTATGGTTAGGACCCATCAGGGTCTACCTATATAAATTTTATTAGATTGCTTGGTGATCGGTTTCTTTAACTTTTGATTTCCTGGATATTCCCTGCACTTCCTTATAACATTATTTTCACGCTCACTTCGGTCACCCTGCATGTATGCACACTAAGAATAATTACTTATCACTCCCAATTTTTTTTTTTATTCCTTTTCACCTTTCCCCCTCCTCCCCATTCCTTTCCTGGCCTTCCCCCCCCTCCTTTTCTTCTTTCCTCTTTATCCCCATCTCAATTCCTTTCCCCCCCTCCCTCTTTCCTCCATCCCCTTTTTCTTTTTCTTTCCCCCCCCCCTTATTCCCGTCTATTCCCCTTTCTTTTCCCCCCCCCCCAGTCCCCATCCTCTGTCTCCCTTAAACCCGCCCCCCCCCCCTCCCTCCTCTGTTTTCTCCCTGCCCCTTCCTTCACCACTAACTTTTTTAACACAACAATTTTTTCCATCCTAGCATCTCCAGAACATTTCACCCTCACGATGTCACTACACATACCCACTCTCCTCCTTTCCCCCCCTTTTTTTTTTTTTTTTTTTCCCCCCCCCCCCCCTCTTCTTCTCCTTCCTCCTCCCTTTATCCTTAGATGTCTCTTCCCCTTTTTATTTTCTCCCCGCCTCTCCCCCCCTCCACGTATATTCCATTCAACTGCCCGTTCCTCTTTTCCCGTTCCCCCCCCCCCATCCCCCTCCCTTGTCTTTTTCCCCCAATTGTTCTTTCTTTTCCCGCCTCCCCTGCTCTTGTTTTTTCTAAATATTCATTTTTACTCTTCAATTTCACCCCCTCTCTTCCTCCCCCCACCTTCTTTGCCCCCCCTTTTTCTCCTCCCCCCTTTCTTTCCCTCCCTTTTCCCTCCCTTGTTCCATTACCAACTCCCTCCCCCCTCCCCCCATACCTTTTTTTCATTTCACTCCCACTACATTGAAGTGCCATTCTTTATGTCTTCTTTTATCTTATCTTTAATCCCTTCCCTTTTCTTTCCCCTCTCTCCCCCTCACTCCCTACCCCTGCTTCCCCTTTAGTCTCCTATTTTCTCATTCTCCTTAATCAACCTTTGTCACTGTGATATATCACTCTCACACACTCCACGGTGATCCCCACCCTATTAAATAATTGATCACTTCGCTACATATGAATTTATCAATCTTATTCCTCAATAGAGCCCGTTCTAAATAAATATATCCCCCTCCTTGCGCCATAGAAGGTTTTCAACTGGGTTCCGGGCTCGATCAATTGACCAGTCTGGGTGAGTTTTTCACTCCATTATAAGGCATGCTGCTTGGATCATGTTATAAAATGTTTACAACTACTGTATAAACTTGCTTGTATATTTATATGTTTTATGTATATCTTGTAGACAAAACCCCCTCCTGAAGAAGCGGTACACTACCGCGAAACCGGTCGAGGCGATCGACTCCTTACATGCAGACATAGTTTGTGTATAACTTACTGTTGTGCAATGTGGGGATTGTCTTTAAATGTTGTTTTATGATACCTGTTTTATGTTCAATAAATACCTGTTATTTTTTATTATACTGTGTCTAACCAGTGCCGTGAATAGTCCCCCCCAAAATCCCCTTTCCCCTTTCCCTTGACCTAATTGGTGACAAACATTTGGTCTCAAGCAGCCAATGGTGTCTTAATTAATTAGGTCCTCTTATTTTACAGAGTCTCCGCTATCTCAACTTCAGGGACAGCCCGGTCAAATGAAGCAGAAACTCGGGTAGTCTCAGCGACCAAGGACTCTCTATCCTTCCATGGTTTCAGCAAGTTTACGTGATAGAGCTGCTCAGGTTTTCGTCTTCCCGGTTGGCTAATTTTATAATTCACCACTCCCACTTTTTCCAACACTTCATATGGACCCTACCATTTGGCTAGGAATTTACTTTCGACCGTGGGGACCAACACCAACACCCTATCACCAGGTGCAAAGGAAGGGACCTGGGCCCCGCAATTGTAAATCCTTTGTTGAGCCAATTGTGCTTGGGCTATATGTTCCTTCACAATCAGCATTACTTGGGCAATTCTGTCTTGCATTTGGGCCACATGTTCAATCACACTTCGATGGGGGGAACTCTCACTCTCCCATGTTTTCCTGGCAATGTCCAGTAGGCCCCGAGGGTGCCTCCCATACAGTAGCTCAAACAGAGAGAACCCTGTGGACGATTGGGGAACCTCTCTTATTGCAAACATCAGATAAGGGAGCAGATAATCCCAATTCTTTCCGTCTTTATCCACCACCCTCCTCAACATTTGTTTTAAGGTTTTATTAAACCTTTCCACTAACCCGTCTGTCTGAGGGTGATATACGGATGTACGTAGTTGGGTCACTTTCAGGAGTTTACAAAGTTCTTTGGTCACCCTAGACATAAACGGGGTGCCCTGGTCAGTTAGGACTTCCTTAGGAAGACCCACACGGCTGAAAACCTGAAATAGCTCTTTGGCAATTGTTTTTGCAGAGGTGTTTCGGAGAGGAATCGCTTCTGAGTACCGGGTGGAATAGTCCATTATTACCAAGATGTGCTGGTGCCCTCTAGTGGACTTCAATAAGGGGCCAAGCAGGTCCATGGCGATCCTCTCAAAAGGGACCTCGATAATGGGCAGGGGTACCAACGGACTGCGGAAATGTGGCATGGGTGCAGTCATCTGACACACTGGACAGGAAGAGCAGTACAATTCCACTTCTTTAGTGATCCCAGGCCAATAAAACCTCTGGGTGATCCTCTCCCGGGTTTTTTCTGCTCCCAAATGTCCCCCAAGAATATGCCCATGGGCCAGTTCCAAAACCAACTTGCGGTACGGTTTAGGCACTACCAGTTGCTCAATGGTGTCCTCTATCCTCTGTGACACCCGATATAACAGGTCCCTTTCAATAATAAAGTAAGGGAGGGCAACCCTCTCGTCAGGATTAACTAACTCCCCATCTATCTTCACTGCATTCTCTCAGGCTCTTAGCAATGTGGGGTCCCTCAATTGCTCAGTGACAAAGTTTTCTCTGTGCACCTCGAGGTCATCAAACCCTATCGGCCGCTGTTCCTCTTCTGAGGTAGCAGGTTCCTCCCTAGGGACTGGTGTTTCCCCTGCTAATACTGAGAATGGAAACTCAGGAGAATCCTCACAGTTAGAGGTTTCTGGAGTAGATGGTTCAGACTCAGAAGAACCACCTACTGAGGAATCTGGGCAGTCCCAGAGATCCCAGAATTTTGGAAAATCCCTTCCCACAATGGCGTCATGTGGCAGTTTGGGAACTAAACCTACCTGGTGACACAAGTTACCGAGGGAGGTTTCAAAGGAAACGGTAGTCACCGGATATTCTCAAATGTCCCCATGTACACACACTACAGCCATTTTCCTCGGATGTAAGGTTTTTCCCACCACTAGTTCACTTTTCACTAAGGTGACCAGGCTACCTGAATCCAACAATACCACAACATTTTTGCCATCTAAGCACATTCTATATAACGGTTTCTCATTTCCCTTTACTGCAGTGCAGGTGGTTGCAAAAAGGGACTGTCGTCTCTCGGTCAGAAAGTCACATTGCATGGGTTCATCACCCGCTGGGCAAACTGCTGCTACATGTCCCTCTTCATGGCAACGGTAACAGATCAACCTTCTGGTCCTCTCCTGTGGGATGGGCCTTCCAGGCCATTCTCGCCAGACATTAGCAGTAGTCCCGATAATTCCTCTAGTTGCTCCTTGGTACCTCTCTCCACCCCCATCCCTTGATGCAGTCTTACCTATAGGTGGGGACGGTCTTGTCTTGGGGTGAAAAGTCTGTGCGTCTCTGGTGGAAGAGGACAAGTTCTCCGTTGTTAGATACCTTTCAACCAGGTCTACAAGTTTGTCTGCGGTTTCCGGACCACCATGGTTCACCCATTTCTGCAGGGCATTAGGAAGAGACCTAAGAAATTTGTCCATGACTACTCGCTCCAAAATTTTTGGTCCGGACAGAGTTTCTGGCTGCAGCCATTTCCTAGCCAAATGGATGAGGTCATACATCTGCGACCGCGGTGGCTTCCTCTGCTGATAACTCCAATTGTGGACCCGCTGAGCATGGACATCCAGGGTTACACCGAAACGTGCCAATATTTCCTCTTTTAAACGATCATAGTTCTCTGCGTCTGCAAGCTCCAAATCAAAATATGCCTTTTGGGCTTCTCCAGATAATAGGGGGGCCACTAGTCCAGCCCACTGGTCTTTAGGCCAATTCTCTCTTTCCGCTGCTCTCTCAAACGTGGTCAGAAACATCTCAGGGTCCTCATCTGCAGTCATCTTTGGCAATAAGTGTCACACCTGAAAAGTTGGTACGTTACTGGCCTGACTCCCAGCCTCGGTCTGCTGTCTCTGAAGTTGTTTCACGATGGCCTCCATTTGCTGCTGGTGTCTCTGTTCCAAGCCTGCAATGCTTTCTTGGTGAACTTGTTGTTGAGCTGCAATGCTCTCTCGGTGAGCTGCAAGGCTCTCTTGGTGAACCTGTTGTTGAGCTGCCTGAGCCTGTTGAGCTGCCATGCTCTCTCCGTAAACCTGTTGTTGAGCTGCCATGCTCTCTTGGTAAACCTGTTGTTGAGCTGCAAGGCTTTGTTGTTGAGCTGCAATGCTCCGTTGCAAAACTGCATTCGTCTGTTGTTGATTTGCATTTGCCAAAGTCAGCTGTTTCAGTATCTCCTCCATTTCGGGTTTACTTTAACTGCCCACGGCACTCCACCATATGTGAGGGGTTAGCTCGGTAGCGGGGTGTGTGACCCCTTGGATGGGTTCACCACACACTGAATTTATACAGACTGGCAGTCGAAGACGGTTGAAAACAAAGTTCTTGGTTTATTTTTCCATCTTGCTGGAAAATAATTGCAAGCATCCAAACAGCATAATCAAAATCAAACATAAAATAAATCCTAGCCACTCTGGGCATCTACCTTCCACACAGGAACCTATCTATGAAGTCTAACACAGCCTACTGCTGGGTAGACAGTGCTGGTCATACAGCACACAATAGTCTTTTGATTTTTATCACACAGAAAAATCAATGGTCTCCTCACCTTCTCAGGAGACTTTTAAATGCTGCTTTCCTTACTCTCAAAGCCCCAGGAATGATCCAGCAACAAAGTGGCAATCCTCTGGCTACTTATTAGGCCTTGATTGCTTCATTCTAAACAGCTGAAGCTTTTCAATGGCCTTTAGCCGTCCTCTAGCTACGTTTGTAGCCGACACCCGATAACAATCTGTGTATCATCTAAACAAGGCAGAAATGTATGTACCGTCAGTGACAACACCCACAGATTTACCTAACTTCCTGTCACAATGGATAACGGATACATTGGGCATGGAGGGATTTTCGAAAGTTTTGAAAGGGCTCATCGTATTCCCAGTCGTCCGATCCTCTCTTCAAGTAATCCTAGGACAGTGATTATTAAGATGTTAAATTATAGAGACAGAGATTTAATTATTTCTAAAGCACGCCAAATAGGAAATATAGAGTATAATGGTAAAAAAATGTCCTTCTTCCCATATTTTTCGATGGAAGTACAGAAGAAATTAGCAAAATTTTAAGAGGTTAAGTGCAGTTTGCGATTAAAACAAATAACATATTCAATGTTATTTCCAGCTAAGTTGAGAATTATGGACGGCGAAAGGTAAATTTTTTTGGAAATCCGGAAGCGGTTAACGTCTTGTTGAATGAAAGATATACAAAAGAAAATAAAAAGACTTCCTGAATGTTAAATAATTTATGTAAGTGAGAAGAGGAGAGGAGAGAAAAGGGAAATTTATTTTTATTGTTGTTATTATTATTTTTTTCTTTCCCTTCTCTCCTCCCCTCTTCTTCTTTCTCCTTTTGACCTCCGGAAACTAAGATTAGAATACTGAACGGTGGACTATATAGTTTTTTTGTTCTTCCTTTCTCTTTATATATAAGCTTTTTTTTGGCACATGCATAACACTTGTAACGGTGTAAGGCCACTAGACAGGCCCCTTGTATGAGTCCCATGTGAACTGTGGGGAGGAGTCGGGGTTACAACCAAGCTTGGTGGTTGGTGGGTGTCCCCAGGAATATTTGGGCTCGTAGGGGGGGGTGATAGGGTTAGGGGGGGGTTTGATTTTTTTTTCCTTCACCATGCTCTCGCTCTCTCTTTCTCTCTCCTTTAAGTATTTGGCTAGGATCCCTCTCATTATGGCCTCATTGATTAAAGCTGGGGAAATTTTTCTTATATATAATTGTGGCCTGGCCTGCTGGAGCCTTGCTAAATACTTTCCGGTGAAACAAAATAATGTGCAGTAATATAACGGCGTTATCTTGGCATGTGAGGGGGATGGGAGTTAGGAAAAAGAGACAAGCAGTTTTTGAGGCAATTACATTTCACAAACCCATAATAATATTTTTGCAGGAGACACATCTTGAGCGAGAGGACACAATGCTTTTTGAAACTTCTAGAATTCCGTATCAATTCCACGCGGTATATACTATTTATTCATGGGGTGTTAGTGTCCTGATCTCTCGCTCAGTACAATTCTCATGTAAAGAGAGCTTTATAGATCCAGAAGGTCATTACATTGTGTTATGGTTCTTAGTAAATGACAAAAACTCTTTGTTGGTGAATGCCTATATTCCCCCCCATACAATGATGAAGTGCTGAAAAAGGTCTTTGGAAAAATGGCATAGTGGCAGTACTTGCCAACCCTAGTAATGGGAGACTTTAATAATATAATGAATGAGGGGGAAGATAGACATAGCGCTACAAAAGGAAAACAAAGGATGAAGAGAACTAGGTTTGCTAGACAACTACAAGAGATGGGGTTAATAGACATGTGGAGAATTAGATATTCATCAAGGAGAGAATACTCATGTTGCTCGAGCACATATGGATCTCTGTCAAGAATAGATTTGGCCCTGGGGAATTAATTTTTTTTGCCTTTGGTAGAATCAATCCAATATGGCCCTAGGGGCCTCTCAGACCACTCCCCACGTATATTGAATATACAGCTTGAGGGACAGACATCCTCTCCACTTTGGAAAATTAATCCTCAATGGCTATTATTACTGTCAGAGGAAGATAAGATAGAGCTGCAGTTAATAAAAAAAAAATTAAGGAAAATAAAAGCTTGACATCTTTGTCAGTAGTCTGGGATACTATGAAGGCATATATGCATGGAATATTGATTAAAGAAATTCATAAAATTAAGAGATCATCTAGGAGGCAAGAGGACAAAGTAATGAAAAGGGTGACTCAAACAGAGCAGGATTATATTATGGATCCCATAGAAGAAAATCGTTCAGCATGGCAGGAGGCTCAGGAAATTTATAAAACTTTAACTTTAACTAAAGTAGAAAATAGTAGATGTTTTCAAAAACATTATGAGATGGCGGAACAGGTGGGCCGTACGCTGGTGGTTATAGCTCAGGCACAAGAGGGTCCGATAACTATTACAGCAGTTAAAGACCCTGAAGGAGAGGTGAAGTATGACACGGGAAGCATTCAGAAGATATTCGTTGACTTCTACACCTCACTTTATGAGTCAAAATCAACGAATCAAGCTAAACAATTTTTGGATAGATTGGTTCTCCCAAAACTTAAACCAGTGGATAGAGAAGCTCTCGATAGTCTCATATCTCTGGAAGAATTAACCCAAGCAGTTACACAAACCCATAATATTAAAGCACCAGGGATGGACGGACTACCGACAGGGACATATAAAAAATTTGATAACATTTTGCTACCAGAATTTTTAGAGGTAATAAATGATGCATATGAAAAACAGAAACTCCCAGAAACAATGCAGGAAACGATAGTAATAGTGATTCCAAAACAGGGTAAGGACCCGATGATGCCTGAGTCTTACCGCCCTATATCCCTCCTTACCTCAGATAAGATTTTGGCTAGGGTTCTGGCAAACAGGTTATCAAATTACATTAATAATTTGATACATGAGGATCAAACAGGTTTTATGCCAAAGAGAGCAGCTGCAACGAACATTCATAGGTTATTTTTGAATTTACAACTACCTAGATGCCCAAAAAGCCTTCGATATGGCTTTTGGAATAGGACCGGGATTCTTAAAATGGGTTAAAATATTATATAGGGATCCTAAAGCAAGGGCAAGAATAATACATTATACAGCCCATTTACCTTATCTAGAGGGACAAGGCAGGGCTGTCCCCTATCGCCACTATTGGCTATAGCAGTGGAGCCTCTTGCCCTTACCATTAGTCAATCAACAAAAATAGTTGGGTTTTGTCGGGTAGGAAGAGAGGATAAAGTGGCCCTTTATGCAGATGACGCTCTTATTTTCCTGGGGGATACCTCAAGTTCATTAACAGAACGTATGAGCCTTATATTCATATTTGGGCTATTTTCGGGTATCCAGATTATTTGGGATAAATCCATATTATTACCACAAGATGAGTTAAAAACCCCATTATTAAATCAAGCCTCTAAAATTCAAATTAAGGATACAGTAAAATATTTGGGAATAGAGATCTCTCGGGAAGTAAAAGACTATATTAATTTGAATTTGAAACCTTTATTAGCAAAACTTAAAGACAAATGCCGAAGTTGGTGTAAGCTACCTCTGAAGGTGATAGGAAGAGCAAATCTTATCAAAATGATTTGGGCTTCGCAATTACTTTACGTGTTCAATAACTCACCCATATGGATCACAGCATTTTGGTTTAGGAAAATAGAATCTCTTCAAAAAGTTGATTTGGAAGAAAAAACAACAACGTATAAAAAGTTAACAACATTAATGTTATCCAAAGAAGAGAGTGGTCTTGCAATCCCCCATCCCAAAAAAATATTTTTGGCTTCACAATTGCAACATTTTAGTGGATGGACAACTGTATCAGAATCTGATCCTATACAGGGTCTGCTATTATCAATTTATGAAGTATATCCATTGATTTCTTTATTGGCGTCGAGAAATCAATTGCGAGATAAAGGATTCCATACGAGTAAATTATTTGACAAGGTATGGCAGGAAATTAGGAAAATTACTGAATTAAAGGGATATACCTCATATACTCCAATCTGGAATAATAGTACTTATGTGGAACTGGTGAAATTGGAAGGGTTTCACATTTGGGGACAGAAGGGACTAAGGTATATGGCACAGTTATTTCAGGAAGATGTGATGAAAACCTTCAGTGAATTAAGAGAAGAATACAATATTCCAAATCAAAGATTTTTTCAATTTTTACAGCTCAGGCACACATTAAAAACACAGGGTTGTTGACAGGAATTGAAGTTTAATAAGTCAGTGGTAATAGCCTTATTGGATAAGATTGGGAAAAAAGGGCCTGATATCACAATTATATGATATATTATTTGACAAATTAAAATAAAAAACTGTGGCTATACCAGCAAGATTAGCCTGGTCGGGTGATATAGGGCCAATTTCAGATGAACACTGGGCACAGGCATTATCGGCAATACCTCAGTCTTCTTTATCTCCAACACAAAATTTAACACAATTATTTATTCTCCACCGGGTACACTATACACCAGAGAAATTATTCAAATGGAAATGTCGAGATACAGACCAATGTCCAAGATGTAAAGGGAGAGTTGCTAATTCAATACACATGCTATGGAGATGTCCTAAACTTCATCGCTATTGGTCTGGGGTGGTATCTATGATTAATAGTGTACTTGAGATAGAGTTGCTTAATGAGCCTGGGGTCTGGATATACTGGATGAATCAAGAATCCCGGTGGAACATATTGTTTCAATAAATAGAATTCCAGGCTCGTAAGCTCATTGCACAAAAGTAGTTATCATCACCACATCCACCTACTGTAGCAGAATGGAAAAAACAAGTAAAGGAAACTTTAATTATGGAAAAGTATTTTTTCCTACATAGAGGCTGTTTAGGGAAATATGAAAAAATATGGAGAAAGTGGTTTGATATTTTGGAGGTATAACGAGAAAAGAGAGGTTGGATGAGGGAGAGATGGGGGTAGGGGGAGTGAGAGCATGGGGACTGAGGGGGGTGGGGGTTGTGTTTTTTTTATTGTTTGTTTTGTTTTTATTTTATTTATTATTATTATTATTATTATTATTATTATTTTTCCCTCTCAACACGGGCTGGGTTGTATGTTGTTTTTGTTGTTTGTATATAAAATAAATAAAAAGATGATTTGATCCAAAAAAAGAAAAAAAAAAGATTCCCCTTGGGGCTCATCATCTCACGGGAAACTTCTCAAACAGACAGAATTTTTAAGACCTGGTAAAGTATAAATCTTTTCATGTATACCTTTTTAGGTAATTTAAGTTTGATTGAGCATATGCTTGACTAATCCAATCCATCGTTAGTTCAGTTTTGGAGTGAAATGAATTCTAACTGCAGTATGAATTTGTTTTGCTTCTAAAACAAGAGAGATACATATATTGTTTTATCTCATAATACTGACTTTAAAGTTTTAGAATTGGATTGGTTATAGTATGTGTTAAACCATTGATTCATTCTAAATCTAAAATATAAGCTTTGATCAAATTATCAAACTGGGCACAATATTAAAATTTTTGGTTGTGCATTTAAGATTGTAAGAAGGTATGTTTGTTTTGAGAAGAGATCACACCATAGTTAAGGTAAACATAATTTACTTACACCTTACGTGAAAACACGAAAGTTTATTCACAAGTTACCAAGTCTGAAACATACCCAGTTATTCAAGAATTGAAATGTGGTCTTTTGTTATAAGAACTTGAATAATAGAAATGTGAATAATATTATCTTCATCACAAGAATATAGAACAGTACCCCTTCAAGAAGAGTGGGCAAAATCGGACTTTGAGGCGTGGAAGTATAAAAAATATATATTTTATTACATAAATTTACAAAATGTACACTAACAATGGTATAATGGAATGCAACTGATAACAATCAAAATACAACCATTCAGAACAAGAGAATAGTGAAAGAATCCTATTGAAGTCGCCTTAGGGGTTTCACCGTGGGGCTTCTTCAGGACGAAATGAACAGGATTATTGCTACTATGTAGCCATGATTTTCACAATCTGTGAATAGTACACATCATATTAGTACAGCGTAAAAAATGATAATGATGATATTTACATAAAAGAAAAAAAAGAAAAAATTCCTAAAACATATATCTTTATCAATTGATTAAAACCAGCGAAAAAAACACACAAATTTTTGCAATACATATGGGTTACAACATGTGGCTACATCACCTGATACACAGCGGTGGATATAATCATCCAGGAAGATGGCGTTTAGACACAAATATGAGCCTTCCCTCTTTAAGTTCTCAGCCTTGGAAAGTGTGTTTGAGGATCCAAGGGGGGGCAACTTCGATCAGAAGGTCCTACAGTGTGAAGCTAAATGGATATATCGGCTCCGAGCCAATTATTTCCCAGGTCTTAATGAAGCCATTAGCTTCAAACCATTTCTAAAGATCTGACCTATATAGCTGGAATGCCTAGTTTGCCAACGGGGTTCCATTCATTGCAAACTCACCCCACAGTCCTTGGAGAAACGGCATTGCACTGTCACGAATACTCGTGTCTGTGTATATGGCTCGTTTGGAATCTTGGGAAACATTCAAAAGTGCAAATGATATATGAGGGAGGGAACTCCGTTCATACTATAGGTATAACCCCTCCTTGTTTGGAGTTAATATCTTTGCCTATAGACAAAAGTATACCAAAACTACTCTGATCTAATACCCATCAGGAAGTATGTTTTTTAATTTAGATTATTAAGTATTTTTCTCTTACTGTATAACATTGGCACGTGTGTGGTACATTTGTGTGATCTACGTGGCCCCCAGTACACGGTGGTGGAATCCTGCATCCAGGATGTATAAGCCTACTAAACAATATATAATCTTTTTTGATATCTACCAAATCCATGGAGATATTTTTCTTTCTTTGTTCACTCTTTTATATAGGGGGGTATAACCCTGGCTCTGCCAGATCGCTATAGCCTATTTTATTTGGAAGGTGCTATTGCTGTGTCTCCTTTTGCGCTTCTTACTTTTCTGTATTATGCCATTCTAAGGGTCTCTTGTCCCCCTGACGCCATAGTTTTATTGCTTTATTAGCAATGATTCCTTAGAATTGAGTTGCAGGTCCAGGATGGCATATGTATGTTTGTGATTTACCGACACCCTCTTCCAGTCGCAGCTCTGCTGCTTTGAATCTACTCTGCCCTCTGCTATGTTGTTGTGGGGCTGATGGGATTGTTTTTGCAAGCATCACTGTGCTAAATAGGGGATGCTTTGTTTTTCCTGGCCTTTATTCTTATTATTTGACCAGAAAATTATTTACTGTAGCAGTGGTTTCTTATCACCAGGGTTTTAGGAACACACTACCAAATGGTATTGTGTTGAGCAGTCGTCTCGTTTTTTCAGTGGTTGACCCGTTTTTGGCCATCTGTATGGTGCTGGGACGTGTGGACAGTTCCTTCCTTTTTTCCTTTTTTGCTGCTGGGACTCAGAATGTCCCTTAATATTTAGCCGCCTGCTGCTTTACCTATACTTCTATGTTACACCCTGACACGCCTCTTTTTACGCCCACAGTGTCTGCCTTGTATCTATGATACTAACTATACATGCCCTGCCCCCCTGTATACACGGCGATACCCGGCCAATCAGGGATTCGGTGCACTTCCTTGGCGCCTCCCACTTGGGCTGCTGTATTCAGTTCTTACATTCTATCTATATGGCGAGATCTGGCCAATCAGGGCTGGTTCTGGCCTCCTGGTGCCTCCCACTTGGGCTGTCCAATCAAGCCCTTCCTACTCTCAGGGAGCACAATGTATTCATACGGCGCTTGCTGATGATGTCATCAAGCCAGCATGCAATTCCCCAGTGTATTTAAACCCAGCTGCACAGATCAGCTGTGTACTCAGCACAGGCTGTGACCCTGGGGCATACACGGACGCTACATGCACACAGTAAGTACCTGCTGACCGCCCATAATCTCCCTAATCCATTTCCATATCCCCTGGATGTCTATTGAAAACGGTGCTCTGTTTATTATATGTCCACAGAGGTGTTTGCAAGACGATCTCTGTTATATGGGAGATGCTGTTCCTTTATTGATGGATGGCCTTATGTTTGCCTCTGTGAGCTGTCTTTTGCCCCAGCTTTAGGTCCCCTAGTGGATTTTTAAGGTATTTATGTCTGGCATTTGCTATATGTAATGGTTCAAAGACATTGTCTAATATTTAGATACGTCTCCGCCTGACGTGGACTTCCAATATATTTATTTTATTTATTATTTTTTCTCCCCCTTTCTTCTCTCATTTTCTTCCTTTTTTCTTTGCATCCATGTGTTGCTTTTCCACTCTGAATAGGGATTCGGTTACCTGCATCTCTATCCCCGACACGTCTTCTTTTGCCTGGGGACTGTAATGTGTATTTGCTCATGTCATTATTGACATATTTGGCCTGGACCTGCGGTATGTTTCCAATCAACATGGTTTACTTGTTGCCCTATTATATATTATAGGATGTAAGACTTTGCAATTTATTTTCTTTACTTCTCTTTTTTCTCCATGGACTTATATACGCATGTAGACATATATATATAGGCGTATATTATAATGCTTAAGGTTATACACATATACATATATTGTTAGCGTAAATATGCGCTTATTGCTTTTTTCCTCCCCCTCTTTATCAGATCATCGATCTCTAAACATATTTTTTGTACTATCTACTACCATCGGTATATATTTCATCTATCATTGGAATCTTCCTGGATGATTATTTCCACCGCTGTGTATCAGGTGATGTAGCCACATGTTGTAACCCATATGTATTGCAAAAATTTGTGTGTTTTTTCGCTGGTTTTAATCAATTGATAAAGATATATGTTTTAGGAATTTTTTCTTTTATGTAAATATCATCATTATCATTTTTTATGCTGTACTAATATGATGTGTACTATTCACAGATTGTGAAAATCATGGCTACATAGTAGCAATAATCCTGTTCATTTCGTCCTGAAGAAGCCCCACGGTGAAACGCGTAGGCGACTTCAATAGGATTCTTTCACTATTCTCTTGTTCTGAATGGTTGTATTGTGATTGTTATCAGTTGCATTCCATTATACCATTGTTATTGTACATTTTGTAAATTTATGTAATAAAATATATATTTTTTATACTTCCACGAGCCTCAAAGTCCGATTTTGCCCACTCTTCTTGAAGGGGTACTGTTCTATATTCTTATCATTACGGATGCGGCCAATGTGAGTGCTTTCCTTGTGTATCTTGTCCTCCCTCCCCCTCCCTCCCTCTTTCCTTTTTCTTTTCCTTTCTGATCATCCCTAGTTTTGTGTTTTTCCTTCCCTTCCCATCCCCCTCCTTCTTTTGTTTTCAATTATCTTCATCACCATTTATCTTTGATATGTAGAAGTATATCCATTTATTTGTATCATCACAAAATATACCCGATTATTAATTTGCACTGTATTTTTAGTAAATAAATATATATTTTTAAGCAATATCATTTGTGTCACTTGTCTTCAAAATAGCACGGATAAACAAACTTAAATTTCTTGTTGGTATTGGTGAAAATTGTAAATCTCCCAAAACGAAGATTTAAATATTTTCATAAATACAATACTATTTTATTATTTCAGTATAAACATTCTGACAAGGGCCCTGGTCAGACGGGAGGGCAGGCAACTGGGTTTCTCATGGGAGGAGGCTTCAGTGCGTTGGATTGGGGTACCGGGCATGTTATGGTCCCGGGTAGGGTTGAGCGAACCCGAACTGTAAAGTTTGCTGAAAGTTCGAGTTCGGGTCCGGTGTTCGGCAATGTAATGGTGCGCTGCAGGGCAGTCAATCACCATTTGTTTTACTTGTTTTACCTAGAAGCCATCACAACCATGCCTACTATTGGCATGGCTGTGATTGGCCAGTGCAGCATGTGACCCAGCCTCTATATAAGCTAGAGGCACATAGCACAGCTTGTCACTCTGCATTAGCTAGGGTAGGGAAAGGCTGCTGCTGATCTGAGGGAGAGATTTAGATAGGACTATCCTGCTTCAGAAATCTACACCAGCAATGTTTCTTTCTGTGAGATACTCTGCATTAGATAGTTTAGGGCAAGGTTCCTGCTGATCTGAGGGAGAGAATTATATAGGAGTCAGTCCTGGTTCACAAATCAAATTGCAGCTGCACTGCATCTGTTCCTGTTAGATACTCTGCAAATTGCAGCAGCATTGCATTTCATTCTGTGAGATACTCTGCATTAGATAGTTTAGGGCAAGGTTCCTGCTGAGCTGAGGGAGAGAATTATATAGGAGTCAGTCCTGGTTCACAAATCAAATTACAGCTGCACTGCATCTGTTCCTGTGAGATACTCTGCATATTGCACCAGCACTGCATATGTTCTTGTGAGATACACCCTGTATATACTTTTCTTCTATTGTGCTATTCAAAAAATATCCATTTAGGGCAAACAAATATATTTTGCAGTGTTTCCTCCTTATCTGTAAGTGTGAGATAAACACTTTAGCTACTGTTCTTCTATTGTTCTATTAAAAAAACACCCATTTTGGGCCAAAAAATATATTTTACAGTTTTTCCTCCAGTGTTTGCAGTCTTGCCTGCATATCTGTACGTGTGAGATACACACTTTACATACTGTTTTGTATTGTGCTATTCAAAAAAAAAAATATTTTGGGCAAATAATTGTATTTTTTGGTGCGTTTCCTGCATATCTGTAGGTGTGAGGTAAACACTTTAGCTAATTTTCTTCTATTGTTCTATTCAAAAAACACCCATTTAGGGCAAGATCCTACATTTTTTGAAATATGAGAACGTCAAATAAGGGACGTGGCCGCGGTCGCGGTGCTGTTGGTGGAGCTCCTGTTGCAGGGAGAGGACGTGGTGGATCTGTGCCAGCTACACGCACAAGTGAAACACCTTTCTCAGGTGCGAGTAGGCGACAGCCTGCAGCGGTATTTGGTCGAGCCTAATCCGACTCTACGAATGTTGAGGCCAGGAGCAGAACAGGCGGTAGTAGATTGGGTTGCTGACAGTGCCTCCATTTCCTTCACATTGTCTCCCAACCAGTCTTGTGCTGAAAGATCAGAGTTGGCACCTGCAGCCGATGTCCATCAGTCTTTCACCTCACCCCCTTGCAAATCAGCCAAGCAGTCTGAGCCCCAAATCATGCAGCAGTCTCTTCTGCTTTTTGATGAGTCTGTTAGCATGGTTTCCCAGGGCCATCCACCTAGTCCAGCCCCAGAAGTGGAAGAGATTGAGTGCACCGATGCCCAACCACTTATGTTTCAAGATGAGTTCATGGGGGGACCATCACGGCACGTCTCGGATGATGATGAAACACAGTTGCCAACTGCTGCTTTTGCAATTGTGTAGACCGACAAGAAGGGCAGTGTTGAAGACTGGGTGGAAGATGATGTGTTGGACGATGAGGTCCTCGACCCCACATGGAATCAACCTCATGCAGGTGACCCATGTAGTTCGGAGGAAGAGGCGGTGGTCGCACAGAGCCACCAGCACAGCAGAAGAGGGAGCAGGGTGCCAAAGCGGAGTGTCCGTCCCCTAGACAGTACGCCTGCTACTGCCCAATGCAGCAAGGGACCGAGCACACCAAAGCCAGGTCCAAGGAGTTCCCTAGCGTGGCAGTTCTTCACACAATGTGCTGATGACAAGACACGAGTGGTTTGCACGCTGTGCAATCAGAGGCTGAAGCGAGGCATAAACATTCTCAACCTGAGCACAACCTGCATGACCAGGCATCTAAGTGCAAGGCACGAGCTGCAGTGGAGTACACACCTCAAAAACCAAGAAAAGTCTCTGGCTCCTCCTGCTTCCTCTTCTGCTTCAGTCTCGGGCCTCGCGGCCTCGCGGCCTCTTCATCCTTCACCTGCCACCCCGCAATTTAGAGGACCGGCAAGCAACACTACCACCTGGGTCACCAAACATCTCCACAATGTCCCATGGAAGCGTTCAGCTCTCTATCTCCCAAACACTGGAGCAGAAGAGGAAGTACCCCCCTACCCACCCGCGATCCCTGGCCCTGAATGCCAGCATTTCAAAATTCCTGGCCTTTGAAATGCTGTCATTCCGTCTGGTGGAGACGCAGAGTTTAAAAGCCTGATGGCATTGGCTGTCCCACAGTACATCGTGCCCAGCCGCCACTACTTTTCCAGGCGAGCCATCCCATCCCTGCACAACCAAGTGGGGGACAAAATCAGGTGTGCACTGCACAACGCCATCTGTGCCAAGGTCCACCTAACTACGGATACGTGGACCAGTAAGCACGGTCAGGGACATTATATCTCCCTAACAGCGCACTGGGTAATTGCAGTGGCGGCTGGGCCTAAGGCGGATAGCAGTTTGGCGCATTTCCTTCCACCACCGAGGATTGCAGGGCGCTTCAGTTTACCTCCTGTTGCTAACTCCTCCTACTCCGCTTCCTCATCCTCTACCGCCTCCTCATCCGGTCAGCGTAACACATTCACCACCAACTTCAGCACAGCCATGGGTAAACTCCAGCAGGCAGTTTTAAAACTTTCCTGTTTGGGGGAAAAAACCCACACCGCGCAGGAGTTGTGGAGGGACATGGAACAACAGAACGATGAGTGGTTGGCATCAGTGAGCCTCAAGCCGGGCCTGGTGGTGTGCGATAACGGGCGAAATCTCGTAGCAGCTCTGGGCCTAGCCGGTTTGACGCACATCCCTTGCCTGGCGCATGTGCTGAATTTGGTGGTGCAGAGGTTCCTTAAAACTTACCCTGATATGCCACAGCTGCTGCAGAAAGTGCTGGCCGTCTGTGCGCACCTTCGACATTCTCACCCTGCTGCTGCTCGCCTGGCAGCGCTGCAGCGTAACTTCGGCCTTCCCGCTCACCGCCTCATATGTGACGTGCCCACAAGGTGGAACTCCACCTTGCACATGCTGGCCAGACTGTGCGAGCAGCAGCAGGCGATAGTGGAGCTTCAGCTGCAGCACGCACGCGTGAGTCGCTCTGCGGAACAGGACCACTTCACCACCAATAACTGGGCCTCCATGCGAGACCTGTGTGCCTTGTTGCGCTGTTTCGAGTACTCCACCAACATGGCCAGTGCCGATGACGCCGTTCTCAGCAATACTATCCCAGTTCTATGCCTCCTTGAAAAAACGCTTCGGGCGATAATGGAAGAGGATGTGGCACAGGAGGAGGGGGAGGAGGAGGAGGAATCGGGATAATTTCCAAGGCTTTCAGGGCAGTCATTCGCAAGTGGCTCCGAGGGTGGGTTCCTGCACAAACAAAGGCCAGGTACACAATTGTCCAGCAAGGGCACAGTTCTGGTGGATGACTAGGTGGAGGATTAGGAGGAGGAGATGGAGGAGGAGGAGGAACCATGTTCACAGCAGGGTGGCACACAGACCAGCTCATGGCCATCACTGGTGCGTGACTGGGGGGATACAGAGGACACAGATGATACACCTCCCACAGAGGACAGCTTTTCATTGCCTCTGGGCAGCCTGGCACACATGAGCGATTACATGCTGCAGTGTATCCGCAACGACCGCCGTGTTTCGCACATTTAACAGGTGCTGATTACTGGGTGGCCACGCTGCTGGATCCCCGTTACGAGGACAATGTACCGTCCTTAATTCCCTCACTGGAGTGCGATCGCAAGATGCGCGAGTACAAGCGCATCTTGCACAGTGGAAGCACAAGGCGAAGGCAGAGGAGGAGGAAGAGGTCGCCGAGGCACCGCCAGCACCTCAGAAGGCAGGGTTAGCATTGCCGAAATGTGGAAAAGCTTTGTCAGCACGCCACAACAACCAGCACCACCAGCTGATATGGAACGTTTTAGCAGGAGGCAGCATTTCAGCAACATGGTGGAGCACACGCCTACACGTACTGAATGACGGGTCTGCCCCCTTAAACTTCTGGGTCTCCAAATTGGGCACATGGCCTGAGCTTGCCCTTTACGCCTTGGAGGTGCTGGCCTGCCCTGCAGTCAGTGTATTATCTGAACGTGTATTTAGCACGACAGGGGGCGTTATCACAGACAAGCGCAGCCGCCTGTCCAGAGCCAATGTGGACAAGCTCACGTTCATTAAAATGAACCAGGCATGGATCCCACAGGACTTGTCCGTACCTTGTGCAGAATAGACACCGGGCCGGCCTTACCCAGCCATTATTTTTTTTATGATCTTTCTAGGGTTGCCACCTCATCCCTTTAAAAGCAAAAACATATTAATTACACAGGTTCTCTGGCTGATTAAAGTGCTGCTGATTAAACTCACTTGGTGCCTTGTCAACATTAAATTAGCCCCAGAACCTGTGTAATTACTATGTGTTCGGGTCTAAAGGAATGAGGTGGCAACCCTAGATCTTTCTCACTCTTTTGGGGTGTACCCTAATTTAAAAAATAAATCAATTAAAAACCAAAACCTGCTGTGTTGTTTACCTCGTCCTCCTCCACCGCCGCTTCCACCTACACCGCCACATCCACTGCCACCTCAACCTCCTAGTCCATATGGACCTCGTCCTCCTAGATCAAGATTATTTTTTTTTTTTTAATGTTATTTTTATTTTTTATGTTTTTTTAAGTTATTTCCCGATCCACATCCATATGGACCTCATCCTCCTAGGTCAAGATATTTTTTTTTATGTTATTTTAAGTTATTTCCCAATCCACATTTATTTGCAGAATACTTGCCATGCTCTTCCCAACATTTTGCTGCCATTTGCAGCCCTCTAGCCAACCCTAACCCTAACCCCCTAACCCTCAACCTCCTACTCCATATGGACCTCGTCCTCCTAGGTCAAGATAATTTTTTTTATGTTATTTTAAGTTATTTTCCGATCCACATTTATTTGCAGAGTACTTGCCATGTTCTTCCTGACATTTTGCTGCCATTTGCAGCCCTCTAGCCCTTTCCATTCGTTTTTTAGAGACATTTTAGTAGTCAAAAGTTCGGGTCCCCATTGACTTCAATAGGGTTCGGGTTCGGGGTCAAGTTCAGGTCAAGTTCGGGTCCCGAACCCAGACTTTTTTTCCGAAGTTCGGCTGAACCCGTCGAACTCGAACATCCAGGTGTCCGCTCAACTCTAGTCCCGGGTCCTTCCTGAGGTGCAGCGTTATGTTAGGCTGGATAGGCCTCCGGATGTGCTGTTGTTGCACGTAGGGGGCAATGACCCGAGCATTGGGGCCTCAAGGGATCTTATTTGGGATGTTAAATGGGACTTCCTGCGGTTAAGGTTAGCTTTTCCGGAGAAGGTTGTGGTGTGGTCAGATATAATTAGCAGGGCAACCTGGAGGGGGGCTCGGTGTGTTGATTGGATCAACAAGACCAGGACAAAGGTCAATAAGGCCGTGGCTAAATTTGTGGTGCGTAATGGGGGACTGGTGGTCCACCATTCCGAGTTGGAGCAGAACATCAGCCTGTATTTAAGGGCAGATGGTGTGCATTTGTCAGCCGTAGGGATTGACATGTGGTTCCAGGAGCTCCAGGAAGGACTGCAGCGGGCCTGGCGGCTTTGGCGGGCCTCCCACGCATGAGGTGGTCACTGGTGGGAGTCTGTGGCATGGGTCTCTGATTTGTGAAGGTTGGAATGGTGGAAGGTCAACAGGATATGGTGGACCTATCTCAGTATGAGTACCCACCCTATCTGGAGATAATGGGTGTGAAGCATATGCTTCAGTGTAATTCTCCCTGCTTGTTTTAGTTATATTGTGTGTGTTAGAGGTAAAAAGGGTTCATGTGTTGCAGGCTGATTGATATGTTAATGACCCTTCTTCAGCCAGCTCCCTAGTTCAAATGGTAATTGATTTATTGTGTGTGTGTGAAGGAGACCGGCCTTACTGTTTACCATGATTAGATAAGTGGCTCATGTTAATTATTCTGATTGCTTCATTGTGGTCAGGCTGTTACACCTAGTAATTAACTCCACTGATGTCATTATCTAAAGAAAATGTGTTTTCAGAATCGGCTCCGAAAAGTCTGCCCATGATCTGTATGGAAGACCCAGTGTGAGGGGGGCGGAGATTTGTCATTGTAACAGTTTTGGAAATTACATATAAGCTGTGTGTTATACTATTAAAGGCTGTCTGGTTCCAGCATTCAGCCTTGGCTCATGTGTGGATGATTCTGTGATGTTCTGTTATGGGAAGAAGGGACTGTTTGACGGGGATATCATACCAATACCGTCACAATTTTTTGGCAGCAGTGGGATTTTCCCTTCTATTCCCCTTTACATCCGGATTCCAAGCAGACACTGGAAGAACTACTGGAAGTTCGTGGAAGGATTTCTAGCAACAAAACCAAGCGGGTCATCATAGCAGAATTAATGGAGCGAGACCAGGACGACGGGATTGCAGCAACGCCAGCAGTACAAGAGATAGAGACACCAGTGATTCAGGAAGAGGAATCGCCAGCCAACAAGCTAATGAGAGAGAAGCTACCATGGTTCGGTCCGAACCCAAGGGCAGATGTGGTGCTGAAAGTGATGGACCTGTTAGCAAAGGCAGAACTACAGAAGGCTAAACAAATAAGAAACGCAAAACTACAGAAGGATAAACAAATAAGAGACGCAGAACTACAGTTAAAACTGGCAGCAGTCCAACAAGCAGCCGCACATCCTCCAAACAGTGAGTACAGCACAGCAGACGCAAGGAAGATTCCGTTTAGCGCTTTTAAAGCTTTTGATGAAAAGGACTGTGAGATTGATAACTACCTGGCAGATTTTGAGAGACAATGTAACCTGCACCGAATAGCTAGAAGAGAGTGGGTCGCCATATTGTCAGGCTAACTGTCAGGCAAAGCTTCTGATGCTTTCCGGACCGTGCCAGATCAGGATATCCATAGCTACGCCCGGGTTAAAGAAGTGCTCCTGGCTCGTTATGCAGTAACCCCAGAGTCCCACCGACAGAAGTTCAGGGACTCACGCAAAACCACGGAAGACTCTTACGCGGAATGGGCATGCCAGTTATCCCTGTCGGCCTCTAACTGGGTTAAAAGCAGCCAGGCCACCACCGCAGAGGACATTTTGCAACTAATGCTCCTGGAGCAATTTTACAATCACATCCAGATGGACGTCAAAGACTGGGTGAGAGATCGCAGGCCCATGACTCTACCAGAGGCCGCGAAATTGGCGGATGAATATGCGGATACTCGCAAGACGAACCAGGTCACACCACAGGTACAACCTCCATGACCAACGGCGCCCTCACACCCACCAGCCGCTAGATACCAACCTCCTAACAGACCGGTGACATCTAGCCCTCGCTATCCACGCCAGGAGGACAACGAACAACGCTGCTTCCGGTGCAAACAGCTGGGTCACTTCAAGCAGAATTGCCCCATGAACAACAACACCAGGTCAAATTGGTCTCAACCTGGGTACCGCCCACCAGCAGCAGCCCATTGTGTAGACTCGGCTTGGGATCCCCAGGAGCTGGGTCAGGAAGAACCATTGGGCACCCCTTACGAACCCCTCACGGTACAATCTGTTATTACGGACAACAGGGAAACATCATTGTCAGCTGGTCATGGGTGACAGCCATGAGCCGGAGGGGCCCTGGAGGGAGCTGGGCAGAAAGAGGCACCGCCGGCTACCCCCAAAGAAGAAGAGGTCCTGGAAGCCGTATAACCAGCTGACCTGGGAGGAGAAGAAGCGACTGGAGGAGAGGGAGTCGCAGCGGGCGTCCCAGATGCGGGCCGAGATGTTCACCAAGGGCCCACCGGTGGCCCCTTACACCACCACCCAGTTCCTGATGATGAAGGACCACGTGGAGAGCCTGCAGGACATGAGCAAGCAGGATCTGATCCGTGAGTACATAGAGCTGGAGGAGTGCATAAGCCGCATGGAGGAGGAGAACAACCACCTGAGGTCACAGCGGGCTGACCCCCCCAGGCTCCATGAACTGGAGATGGAGCTGGAGAAGCTCAAAGAGGAGAACCGGCGGCTGCGGAGGGAGCAGAGGGTGGCTGACCCTATGGGGCACTGATCCCCCCCCCCCGCACTCTGAGCACCAGTGCTACAGCATTTCAACAAATATAACTTTTTCTTTTTATGAATCTCCTGTGATTGTCACTTCAGAGCCATAACCTGCCCCCTCCGATAGCGGGACACCTAGACGGCGGCGCACAGACCCATTCGCCATCTTCACACTGACTGCTGGTGACTCTGCAGATCGCACAAAGACTTGGGGACTGACCGGCGTGTGATCTGATGACCCGGTGGCATACCTGAGTCTGAAACAGTTGCCAAGGGAGGTCAGTCACGCCAAACGGAGTTAACCTCGGACTAAAAGCTCTGAACCCGTCAACCCTACTGGACCAGGGAAGGTCCAACCAGGTTTGCCGGAGCAGGGAGAAAAAGGGGGGCCATTGTGAAGCATATGCTTCAGTGTAATTCTCCCTGCTTGTTTTAGTTATATTGTGTGTGTTAGAGGTAAAAAGGGTTCATGTGTTACAGGCTGATTGATATGTTAATGACCCTTCTTCAGCCAGCTCCCTAGTTCAAATGGTAATTGATTTATTGTGTGTGTGTGTGAAGGAGACCGGCCTTACTGTTTACAATGATTAGATAAGTGGCTCATGTTAATTATTCTGATTGCTTCATTGTGGTCAGGCTGTTACACCTAGTAATTAACTCCACTGATGTCATTATCTAAAGAAAATGTGTTTTCAGAATCGGCTCCGAAAAGTCTGCCCATGATCTGTATGGAAGCCCCAGTGTGAGGCGGGCGGAGATTTGTCATTGTAACAGTTTTGGAAATTACATATAAGCTGTGTGTTTTACTATTAAAGGCTGTCTGGTTCCAGCATTCAGCCTTGGCTCATGTGTGGATGATTCTGTGATGTTCTGTTATGGGAAGAAGGGACTGTTTGACGGGGATATCATACCAATACCGTCACAATGGGCTACCGGTCATCAGGCTGCAGTGTGAAGAAGGTGGCTTAAGTTCGTCCCTGAGCTGGTGGGATCACGGCTAGGAGCCAGAATGCTGAAGTGGTGGTGGTACTGCCGATGCGGTAAAATACCTTCCTTCACGAACCGTAAACAGAGCTGTAGTTTGAAAAGTTGGGGTTTATATATGTGTTAAATACAGTATATTGCTGTTTATATATATATATATATATATATATATATATATATATATATATATATATATAAATAAAATTGATGATTTGTTAATTAAGGGGCCGGATGGCCATTTAATCCAGAAGGTATGGTGTGATTTTTTTTAATATGTAAGGTAAGAAATAGTTGGGGATTATGGTCTAGGTGGAGCACCCGGAACATCAGCTATACACCAGTCATGGGGTGCCTACCATACAGAAACTTAAAAGGTGAATAAGCCATGGCACTGTGTGAAGAAAATAGATTTTATTCTGGATTTTCTCATAGGTTCTGATTGTTTTTTAAGAACCCCTGGACCGATCTGGGTGAAATTTGGATATGTTGGTCCCCCAGATCGGAGCTATCAGGGCATATGTAATTGTAGGAATACCTTGTGTGGAAAGGGGTGTTCCAACTTTTGGGAAACTTGGGGTGCTCTCTGCCTGGAGATAATTGGTTTATTCCTTAACTGATCTCAATATCTCCCAGGCAGAGCTTGCTGTGATAATATCGTCTGCGGTGTCATGTAAATGAACTTTCGTCTGTCTCTCAAGAAGCGTTCATTGTGTGAATCTCTATTGTTTAGCAGGTGAGAAGAGCTCACCTCGTCTGGGTAACTGACCAGTAATTAACTCATGTAGATTATATCGGAGACAGGACGTCTGTCTCCTAAGAGGTCTATTGAAGGGAGGGCTCGTTAGTAAAACCATTGTATGATGTGGTGGGAGGAGATTGTCATTGTTCATCTGATAACGTCAAGTATTCCTTTTACTGTATATAAGTAACCTGCCTCTCAATAAAGATATTCTATATCTGGACACCCTTCATGAAGTCTTGGCTCATGTTTGGGGGGGGGAGATTCTAATAATTCGGAAGAATCATCTTGGAAACTGCATTCATCTCTACTATCCCTCTACCTCCTATGGTAGCGATAATCCCTTATGCTCGGCGATTGAGGGATGGAAAGAAGGCCGCAGTACCATAACCACTGCAGGTCTTAACACACTGTAAACATGAAGTAGCCAATATGAAGTCCAATTTTTCATATCTTTATGTGCCACTTTATAAAACATGCTCTTAAAGGTCTTTTTAAATCTTTTTACCAAACCCATAAGTTTGAAAATAATAGTCAGAGAGGCAGATTTGTGAGATTTTAAATAGTTTGCAGAGTTCTTTAGATTAAAAAAGGTATGCCATATGCATTTATTATTTCCTTTGCGATATCTATATATACCTGGACATGTTCTTTAGCACATGCTCTGGTTGATGTATTGCACAAGAGAATGGCTTCAAGATATCAGGTGGCATAGTTCGGTACTACCATATATGCTGATGTCCAGCATATATGGTAGTAATGAACTATGCCATCTACCAAATCCATACCAATTCTTTTAAATGGTACTAAAATGATTGGCATAGGTACCAGTGGACTGTGATGATTTGGCATATGTGCAGAATACCGATTATTTGGGCATGACTCATTTTTTTCTTTACTTCTTCATGTAACCCAAGGCCACAAGAATCTCTGGGTGATACTCAATTTAGTTTTTCCCAATTCCCAGGAGTCCACTCTTTATATGACCGTGAGCAAGATTTAATACCATCCTCTAGTAAGGGATGGCTTATTGCCCAACTGTACCACTGGATAAGACATCACATTTTTAAGAATTATGAATGGAAAGGACAGCCTAGTATGGGTTTCTCATCCATCACTTTTACATTTTCTCTGACACTAGCCAGGATAGGATCTCTCCTCCTGACCACCCCTTCTATTACTGATAATGGGAAAGGTGTAATGCTTTCATCTGTCACACCAACAGTTTCCCCTTCCACATTACGGTCAAAAGGGACAGGGCAGATTTCATCAGGTTTAGATTCAGAGGGAGCATAAAGGTTGTGAAATCTGTCCCACTATAACTTTATGAGGTAATGGAGAACTAGGCCCAGTAAGTGTGTTGCAGATCCCCAGTTGGTATTTTTAACCACAGCAGTCTTATAGTCATAAGTATTACCATGTATGCAAATTACTCCAATAGTGGTAGGCCGGGTTCACACTTTCTGTGCATAGTGGCTCACAGCAGGGGTCCTGTGCGTCCCTGTTTCTTGTTTCAGGTTCGATTTCGGTACAAATTTTTGGCTGAATTTGGACCTGAAATGAACTAGAGGACACACAGGACTCCTGTGCTATTCGCTCTGCAGCCATCTGTAGATGTGTGAACCAGCTCCATTGACAGCCAGTCACAATTTTATGACATGTAAACTGGATGCAGGTAAACCCGCATCTAATTCACAATAGTGTTAACCCAGCCTCAGACTGACACTTAGACTTTTACAACACTATCTGAGTCAAGGACAACTGTAACTGGCTTTTTATAACTAAAAAAAAAACCACATGTGTTTCTCAACACTTTCCTGAAAAGCTGCAACACACAACATCCAAGCAAAGACATGCATTTTTTTTATTGATCACACTGCATTGGTTCAATAGCTATTGGACAATTAGTAGCAATGTGTCCTAAACCATGGCAGTAGAAACATGTTATAGGCTCCATGCCTAATCTGTTATAAGGCACTATGGACTTTCCTGACATATTTGGCCAGTCTCCATGTCTTGGTAGGGTTGCCACCTCATCCCTCTAAAACCGAACACATAATAATTACGCAGGCTCTGTGGCTGACTAAGGTGGTAATTAAACTCAATTGGTGCCTTACCTGCATTAAATTAGCCACAGAACCTGTGTAATTCATAAGTGTTCGGTTTTAAAGGGATGAGGTGGCAACACTATGTCTTGGGCCTATAGTCTCTTTACAATTTGCAATAGCAAAGCATCATACCAGGTTCTCCTAGAATTTTCTCTCTGGGAAACTGCATTTTCAGGCTATGGAGTAATGAGCAGGTCCCTGTCACAGTATATCTTTCCACCATTTCCACAAGCTAGTTAGTCTGCTGTTTTAAGGTCTCTGTGAGTTACCCACTTCCACAGAGGAGCAGGATGTGCTTACAGGTAGTGGTTTATGACAACATACTCCACTTTTCTGGAGCTGACAAGAATTCTGGTTGCAACCACTTTCTCAAAAGATGGATGAGATCATACATTTGGGATCATGGGGGTTTTTTGGCCCGATACTGGCAACGGTGCCCAGACCGCGAGGGTAACCATCCATATTCCCATTGCACACATTCCTAGAATAGGCTCTAAAACAATGGGTATTGGAGAAACCACCGGCTGAAAGCTGGAACATACATGATGCAGTGTAAATATTTGCCAGCACACCACAGATCTTCGAGTTAAGTCAAACTATTTTTGTTTGAAGCATGATCACATCACAAGAAAAAGAGTTCAACCTTTTAGAGGCACTGTTAAACAGGGGCAGAAAAATTAGGCCTTAGGCACTGGTGCTGGTGCCACAACACTGCAACCTATCAGTGCAGGCTTCAGAGAGGACTGAGGGTATAGTGGGGTTGGAGATCCCAGCTGATGAGGAGCAAGGAGAGGTTCGCTTTGTTCTTTGGTGTGGGTCTTTGAGGTACGCTTGCCAACGAACTGCATGGCAGGTCGACATATGTCTGGTCAAGCATGTGGTGCCCAAGCGGGTGATGTTTTGGCCATGCGAGATACGCTTGCGACATATGTTGCAAATAGCAGTGGTGCGATCTGATGCACTCGTCTCAAAAAAGGCCCACACCAAAGAACTGCACCCTGCACATGCGGAACTCTGCATTGTGATGCAGTCGGTGTGCTGTTCTTAAGCTGGCCCCTGGAGGGCATCCTGCCTCGTTGGAAATGTGCGGCCTCCTCCTCCTCTCTCCTATCGGGCACCCATGTGGAGTCAGTGACCTCATCATCCCCTCCCTCCTCATCACTGTAGAAAACCTGCCAGTATGCTGCAGCTGGGGGGACATGACTGTCAGATTGCTGTCCTTCTTGGGCACCCCCTCTCTCTGGGCTCACGTTACTGCCTTCCTCTAGCTGTGTACCATCATCGGAGCCTTCAAAACGCTGTGCATCCTCCTGCAACATGTACCCAACACTGTGGTCAAACAGTTCGGGGGACTCCTCAGGAGGACATGGTGGGGCTAGGGAAGGAGTGACTGATGCCATTGAGCAGAGGGAAGAGGCCGTGTTGGCAGCTGAGTGCCGCCGCGCCGATTGTGGCCGAGTTTGACCGAGTGCTGCCGCGCCGAGTGTGGCCGAGTCCTGCGGAGTGCGATAGCAGGTCCCACCTCTGGAGCCTGCAACGCCTATGATGGACGTCCCACTGGTCCAATGCCAGGACCGCGGGACGTGTGACGTCCATCATAGGGGCTGCAAGCTCCAGAAGGTGGGAATTACAATACCGCCGAGCCACATCACTGAGATGATCCCCGCTCAGAGCTCGGCCAGGGGGCTCTTAGAGCGATCGGGACTCGGGAGAGATCAGGCCAGTGGAGGAGCGATCAGGGCCGATAGCAAGGTGTGTCTCTGGTGGTCCCCTACAGGCCAGACGAAATGTTGTTCAATGCACATAGGACTCCATTGCCAGCATTAGCTAGATTAGAGGCTTTCTCCCCCTCCCTGGAATTCTCAGTCCTCTCCATGGTTCAGGCTCTGCTCTTTTTTTACCATCCGTAGCTTCCTGCAGCTAGACTCTCTATCTCCTCTGGGCTCAGCAGTTGTGCCCCCTACCTGCAGTTCTGGACACACAGGACTCTGCCAAAAAAAAACACACCACGACCACCCCGGATCCCCCCCCCATATGTCAGGTAGGTGTATGTATGTCAGGTAGGTGTATGTATGTCAGGTAGGTGTATGTATGTAGGTCAGGTAGGTGAGGTCAGTGTATGTCAGGTAGGTGTATGTATGTCAGGTAGTCAGTGTATGTATGTCAGGTAGGTCAGTGTATGTATGTCAGGTAGGTGTATGCAGGTCAGGTAGTCAGTGTATGTCAGGTAGGTGTATGCAGGTCAGGTAGTCAGTGTATATATGTCAGTGTATGTCAGGTAGGTGTACGTATGTCAGGTAGTCAGTGTAATGTTCAGTGTGTCAGGTAGGTGAGTTTAGTGTTCAAAATTGATGGGCAATGGTAAGCCAGGCAGCAACCAGCAAGTAAGCTTACTCCCCCAACACACAACCCCACCGCCCAGCCAAAAAAAACTGTGCCATGACCATCCCGGATCCAAAGCCGACCCCCACCACATTTGGTGCCGGGCTCGGGCTAGCAACGCCCCTCATTCAGGTACTCCTCCATATCTCAATGACCTCAAGGTGGCTAAAACTGGTGTCAGTGCCTTTGTCAACACTTGAAGAGCTATGACTATGCTAAAAGGCAAGGCCATAAACTAGTAATGGTATTGCTTCTCTCCCACAAAGTACAATGACCACTGATGCCCCTGATAAATGTGCACGTAGAGCAATGCATGGTTTATATCAATTGATGACAGTAAGCCCCCTGACACCACCACCAAATGAATCACATTTATTTTTAACCTGCGTATTTTTACAAACATTTTCTATTTCTTTCTGTAGCTGGAACTGGAATCACCACCCCTCAGGGCCAACTATCCCATGATGGCCAGTTTTAGATCTGAAAAACTGCTAGGAAGAGCGGTACAGGTTTGAAGTGGAGTTCCACCCATTTTTTTATGTTTGGCTGTGCTTCATGCCCTTAGCATGGCTGGTAAATACCTTTTTTCCCGTTTTTTCTGCATAGCTTCCTGGTCCTTATAGCCTAGGCGATTAAGTCACAAGGCTATTCACAAGGGTTCCTGGGATATCGGCGTCATGTATTCCTTGTGAATCGCCTCCTACCAAAATCTTGCGTTTTTGGGAGAGAGAGAGGAGCTTTCAGAAGTCATCAGCGATGTCTGGGTGGGCAGAACAAAGCAGCTATCAACAACAGCCAATTATGTGGCTTCTTAACTACTTGCCGACCGCGCACCGCCATTCTACGTCGGCAAGTTGGCTCTCCTGGGCGAGACCACGTCATTCTACGTCCTCTCTTTCAGCCGCCACTAGGGGTGCGCGCAAAAAATAAAAACCGCAGAGGTGATCAAATACCACCAAAAGAAAGCTCTATTTGTGGGAAAAAAGGACGCCAATTTTGTTTGGGAGCCACGTCGCACGACCGCGCAATTGTCTGTTAAATCGACGCAGTCCCGAATCGCAAAAAGTACTCTGGTCTTTGGGCAGCAATATGGTCCGGGGGTTAAGTGGTTAAGAAAGGGGGCGGAGCCGCATCGCGTAGCATAATCTAACTGTGTGCAGGGAGAGAGAGGAGCTTTCATAGGTCATCGGCGATGTCTGGGTGGGCGGGACAGAGCAGCTATAGAACACCAGCCAATAGAATGGGGTCAGGGCGGGCCGCTATGTGTATACAGCTCCGCTCCCTTTCTTAAGAAGCCACATAATTGGCTGACGTTCGATAGCTGTTCTGTCCCGCCCACCCAGACATCGCTGATGACTTCTGAAAGCTCCTCTCTCTCTCTCCCTGCACATAGTTAGATTGTTTATAGCCTGTGTGCAGGGAGAGAGGGAGAGAAGCTTTCAGAGGGAGAGAAGCTTTCAGAAGTCATCAGCGATGTCTGGGTGGGCGAGACAGAGCAGCCATTGAACGCCAGCCAATTATGTGGCTTCTTAAGTAAGGGTGGCGGAGCCGCATTCACATAGTGGGCCGCCCTGACCCCATTCTATTGGCTGGCTTTCGATAGCTGCTCTGTCCCGCCCACCCAGACATCGCCAATGACCTATGAAAGCTCCTCTCTCTCCCTGCCCACAGTTAGATTATGTTACGCGTTTTGGCTCCGCCCCCTTTCTAAAGAAGACACATAATTGGCTGTTCGATACCTGCTTTGTCCCGCCCACCCGGACATCACTGATGTCTTCTGAAAGCTCCTCTCTCTCCCTGCACACAGATTATAAAACAATTATTAAAAAAAAAAACGACGAGGAACGTCAGCGGCACCAGAGATGTAAAATTTAAATAAATAAAGTTATGATTTTAAAAAAACATCAGAATGGTGTCACCCGGTTTTGGACCACACCACTATATATGCCGGTGCCTCCCTGAGGCATTACTGAGTATGTGTGAGATTTGCAGGTGCATGATGGGTAGATGACTGCACAGAAATCCAGGAAATTAACACGAGAGGGCTTCGGATGACCACAACTAAAATGGAAACTGCCTGTTCTGAGATCAGTAATTAAATAACTATTTTTAAAGAAAGTAAAGGCGCAAATAGTATGACAAGTTAGAAATGTTCATTTACAGGTTTTGACAGTTACAGAGCAGTGTTTAAAAAAAGAATGTTTGGGGGACTGGAACTCCCCTTTAATAGTGAAAAACCTCTGCAAAGGGGCTTGTGTAACTCAGATTTGTCTAACACACAGGTTAGCCCTCGAACACTAGACACCACCCCCATAGGTGTGCGCAGCCTATGGCATTAGGGTGTGCACACCAAAGCTCAAACACACATGCGTGTGTAATATACCGTATATGGCCGTGGGCAAGTCAGTAGGGCTTTGTCAGCAGGGCAGAGATTGGTGTCAGTGTCTTTATTTGTATTATTATTTTTTTTACAATTTTTTTTTATATATATATATATATATATATATATATATATATATATATATATATATATATATAATTTAGGAGCCCTGTTGGGGGGCTTTGGTAAAATATATCAGTGGTCTAAACAGACCCCTGATGTCTAACTTTTGAGACAGAGAAAGGGACTGAGGACAGAGATTCCCCAGTCCCTTTCTCTGCAGCCAGGCAGCAGGGGGAATCTGCACAGTACAGGGTGATTAGGGTGTGCCCAGGCACACCTTACACCCTATGTGCGCACGCCTATGACCACCCCCCACCCTGCGCTCAGTGTTGGGGTACTTTATGCAGAGGAGGGCTTCTCTGCTGGCTTGAACTGCTAAGGAGGTTTACCTCCTGAACAAGTACAGTGCTTAGTTTTTTTTTTTATAAAAAAAAACATGCTTTATTCAACAGAGGTAAAAAATATATATATATATTTTTCGATATTTATTTACATTTAGTTGGGTTTTTTTGTGCCATTTTATCACAATTTTTTTTTCACAGGCTAGCACTGCAGCAGAGGGAGATGGTTCTGTGAACGAATGCACACAGGAATGTCATGGAACTTTAAAAATAGCATGCCATCATTCATAGAAAGATCTCCCTCGAGTGCAATGTTACAAATTATTTACATTCCTGAGCTAAAATTTCCACATACATTGTCTTCTTTAAACTTACTGGCTAGTGTAGAGTTCCCCTCATTGTTATTTTTGTACATTTCTAAAATATTGACCGCATACAAAGAAATATCGGATAAATAACAAATCTGTTTCTTTTTGTGAATTGATTTTAATGATTTTCTTTTTTTTGTTATATGTGCATTTAAGAGTAATGCACACGGTCGAAAATTCCGACAAGAAAAGTCCCATGTGAGCTTTTGGTCGGAAATTCGGACCGTGTGTATGCTCCATCGGACTTTTGCTGTCGGAATTTTCACCAACAAAAGATTGAGAGCAGGTTCTCTATTTTTCAGACGGAAAAAAATTCTTCTATCGGAAAATCCGCTCATCTGTATGCAATTCCAAATGCACAAAAAAAAACACACATGCTCGGAATCAAGCAGAAGAGCTAAACTGCCTATTGAACTTCATTGATCTCGGCTCATCGTACATCTTGTACATCACCACGTTGACGGTCGGAATGTCCAACAAGATTTGTGTGACCGTGTGTATGCGATACAAGTTTGAGCCAACATTCTGTCAGAAAAAAATCCACGGTTTTCTTGTCGGAATTTCCGAACGTGTATACACGGCCAACACAGCAAGAGAACTGCATATTAAAAGGATCTAAATGATCTGGTCTGTCACCCTGGCGGAAACTTGTTTAACCACTTCCCGACCGCCTTACGACTATATACGGCGGCACTTTAAAGATGGATATCTCGGTAACGACAGCAGCTGCTGCCACAACTGAGTTATCCATCTTTAGAGTGAGCGGTCCTGTAAAATATAACGGTGGTCTCCGCGGCGGATTCGCCGCAAGATCACCGTTATCGGCGGCAGGAGGGGGCCTGGAGCCGTCGGTAGCGGCGGAGGCGATCGGGTGCTTCAGCATGCTGTGTGGGGATATGAGTGAGGGCAAGATGGCCCCCACCCGTCCCCATAGCATTGCTGGACGAAAGTGACGTCAAAACGTCAGTCCCGCCCAGCGTCTTAAAGAGACATTTTTTTGTTGTCATTTTTTCCAATAACAAAAATTTACATATTTTTTTTTTTTTTTTGCATTCAAGTCTAAATATGAGATCTGAGGTCTTTTTGACCCCAGATCTCATATTTAAGAGGACCTGTCATGCTTTTTTCTATTACAAGGGATGTTTACATTCCTTGTAATAGGAATAAAAGTGATCAATTTTTTTTTCCAGTGTAAAAAATAATAAAACAAATAAAAATATGTAAGAAAAACATTTTTTTTTTAAAGCGCCCTGTCCCGACGAGCTTGCGCGCAGAAGCGAACGCATACGTGAGTAGCGTCTGCATATGAAAACAGTGTTCAAACCACACAATTGAGGTATTGCCGCGATCGTTAGAGCGGGAGAAATAATTATAGCCCTAGACCCCCTCTGTAGCTCAAAAAATGCAACCTGTAGAATTTTTTAAACGTCGCCTATCGAGATTTTTAAGGGTAAAAGTTTGACGCCATGCCACGAGCGGGCGCAATTTTTAAACGTGACATGTTGGGTATCATTTTACTCGGCGTAACATTATCTTTCACAATATATAAAAAAATTGGGCCAAATTTATTGCGGTCTTATTTTTTTACTAAAAAAAGGGAATTTTTTTCCAAAAAAAAGTGCGCTTGTAAGACCGCTGCGCAAATATGGTGTGACAAAAAGTATTGCAATGATCGCCATTTTATTCTCTAGGGTGTTAGAAAAACATATATATAATGTTTGGGGGTTTTAAGTAATTTTCTAGCAAAAAAAAACTGTTTTAGTCTTGTAAACACCAAATCTGAAAAACACCCAAAGTAGAGAAGTGGTTAAAAGTCCAAACACCTCGACTCAAGGCTAATAACTGAGCTTGTTACAATATGAAGGGTGCTGTTTCTGGGCTGTCTTTTATATTTTTAGCCGTACCTAGCATTCTACGTCTGCAAGTAGCATTAATGAAAGAGAAAAGAGAAAACAAATATGAAATAAAATAAAAAAAGAATGATAATTGTCTAAAAGCTAGCAGACAAATACCCAACCACCCATCCCTTTTAAAGAGAAGAGCTGGGTTATTCAACTCTTATGCCGCGTACACACGACTGTTTTTCATGTCATGGGAAAAAAAAGTTTTTCTCAACGCGATTCCTCTCAAGTATGCCTTGCATACACACGATCGTGATAAAAAATGCTCAAACAAAGCACGGTGGCGTACAACGGCACTATAAAGGGGAAGCCATTCCAATGGCGCCACCCTTTGGGCTGATTGTTTTGATTTGTATTGTGACTGTACCGTCTTCCCTGATGTAAAGCGCTGTGCAAACTGTTGGCACTATATAAATCCTGTATAATAATAATAATAATAATAATTATACTAATTTCCCGTCTCATAACTTGCTTCTTTTTTTTTATATATATAAATTCTTTATTTTTTACAAGTTTTACGTTACAGATTATCACATTTCATATCATCCGTTTATATCAACTATATCAGAAAAAGGGAGAAAGAGATGAAAAGACACCCTGCCGTCCCATCCCCTCTTTCTCTCCCTATTTTTTCTCTGGTTCCGTGTATCGTCTCATTTTCTCTCTACCTTACTTCTCGCCATTACCCTCCCACCCAAAAAAAAAAAACCCTGTCGGCCGTCTCTCCCCCCCTTCTTGGGCCTATCCCCCTCGCCCCTCCCTATACTTCAGATATGGGGCCCATATCGTTCGGTATCTCTCATCCTGGTCTTTCATTGCCAATGTGAGATTCTCCATTTGTTGAATCTCTGCAACTCTCGCGAGCCATTGTGCTCTAGATGGGGAGGTCTTCTGTTTCCACAGGACCGGGATACACACCCTCGTCGTGGCTATAATAAGATGTCTTAGCAGCGGATTTTTATA